>NW_015622831.1:456525-529027 GCF_000835515.1 Exophiala oligosperma
GACCCGAAGCTAGAGAATCTCATCTCACAATGCCGCTCAGTGCGAAATTCTTTCCAAGAAGGCCACATGAAAATTGCTTGGAACGGTCTTGGGGACGTCTCTGCTGAGGTGAGCAGGATAAAGAAAGGTGTGTATACACTTAACAAGCAGGTCAATGGTATTTGGCTAAGGAGCAAAGACTACAAAAAATCAGATTTCTTTGTCCAGATCCTGTGGGTACTTGTCTATGTCGAGGCGAGGTTATGTTTCTTATTTCAACGCAAACCACGTTTGCCTCAACCACGAAGGCCAAGGCTCGTAAAGGCGCACTCTAATGACCACAAACTCTGCAACATCTATGTCAACACAACTACTGTCCTACTTAATGCCTGTCACGATTTATCACCCCTCAACAACTATATGCAGGAGTTGCAGAACAATCTCGCAGACGTGCAGCAAATTCAGGAGATATTGAACCAAGGTTCTGCGCAATCAGAAGCGGCTAGAGGTCTAATATTTGAGTTGCAATCCTCCTTGCGCTTACTGTCTAAAGGAACGGTAGTCGAGAACAAGGACAACGATCTTGGACGCAAGGCTCAGTTCTGGCCTCCTGAAATCGCTGCAACCCTGGAGGGTGTGCAAACATCGAGTCCAAGAAGTACTGCTGTCACTCAATCTGTCAGTGCCGATAAGCATCTTGACCCGAATGAGAAGTTCCTTTTCAACGCCGATGGCTATTCCCCAGACGAAGTCGCCCATAGTCAGCCTCGAAACCAATGGGAAGATGAAGGATGCATTGACCGGTGTGTCGAAATGGATACGAACCCTGTAGAAGATGCAACAAAATCGGAGAACATCCAAGAGTTACTCCAGGGACTTCATATTCCTTTACCATCCTTTGGAACTTCCGCGGAAGGACCATTAAGCCTCACCTTCTCCGAGAACGACTGAAAACAACCGATGATTGAGATTCGCCATTGTAGATGGCTCGATGAGGTCAACACAATTCTTAACCTGGATAGCCAGATCACTATTGGGTCAGCGGTTCCCCTCGAGGAGGCAGTCCTCGCAGTGTATCACTTAAACAGTCAACAATCAAAGCTTTCCAGAACGCACAGAAAGTTAATGTTTGATGCCTTGCGAGCGAGGCTACTTCACTGCGCCATTTTAGCTCGAATCGGAGGCGACAAGAGACGATACTTTGAGCTCTTCCCAGTGTCGTGTATTAGGGAGAGAATTGACTTGGTGCCAACTCCTACCGACTCTAAGGTATCTGGCTACCTCTGTAAATGGAATACGCGTGGTGACGATCAATGGGAGTGCGAGATTAGCGATCGTGGTAGCATGGTATCAAAGAAAGTGGACTGGAAGGAGCTGAAGGATGAATCATTGGTACTAAGCGGAGGAATGGGCCAACTTCATCAAGGTCTCCTTCGTAGGTATAGAGTCTGAAGTTCCATACTGAACAAAGGAAATGAACATTCTATTGGACGAAGATAGGTATCATATATCCATTCTACTGGAGCGTCTTACTACATTCTCTAGTTGTTCATGGGGAACAGCTCGCAGGCTCCGAGATACCTAAATAAGTAACAGAAATATCTCTCTGAGATTTACTCCAGGAGCCTAGCGGCTCTACCTAGGATATAGGGCCGTGATGGCCACTTGGACCCCGAGTCCATATTGTTCAGACACCAAAGAGCACTGATGCCACTTGAACTGTCCTAGGCCCTGTAGGCAGCTCTTAGCGAGTAAAGCCCCCTTACCGCGGCGGAACAATCTCTACTTATTCCCCAATTTCCAGGCTATGGGCCTTAAATCATAACATTAACTGCAAAATAGTTACTCCTTAAGCCCCTTCGCTCCTAGTCACCCGGTGGACAGTGATAAATCATCCTGTCTCGGATTCCTTCCAGCCTCGAAACCTCTCTAGAATCGAAACCTCCTCTATCGGACCAACTATTTCGAACCGAAGAAAAGGAACCTGCTTCAGACACAACAACCATCTTTTGACCACCCTTTTGTCGCTCCCTTTCGAAAACCATGGGCAAGTTAACTGTTAGTGGGAAACAAGGTAACGGCCAGCTCAAAATGATGCAGTGTCTCCTTATCCTTAGATCTTAATTTACGCTCTCGGCTTCCTCTAACTCTGAATCTGGTAATAAACATGCACTAGAAGATTTAGTCCAAAGATACAAGGAGGAGTGGCTTCCGAGGGTGGGCATAGAAGAGTATAAGACTTTCCAAGGTGCAGAATTAGACAGTATTAGCTGGGAAGGACTCACCTCAGAGTTTATGTCCGCCTTCCCTAATGCCTTCCTAAAGGATGCGAAAGCTTAAAAGACGCAAGCCTATTAACTTCGCAGTCAGCTTAGGCACAATCTTAAATAGATAAGCCAGCTCCGCGATTAGCCTAATAAATTATTCCCTAAATCACTACGGCAATTTGTGTGCGCAGGCTTCACTAAGGACATAAATATATGGTTAGTTCTTCGCGGCTTTACTATAATTCCTTCTAGCGATTTAACTAGTTTAAAACTGTGAATTAAATATAATTAGGACTTAAAATAGCTAGCGAAGATTCTGGGCACTTCATATCTATTTAGTAAATCTCTCACTAATAAGAAGCTTACTGCGATATCACTTTAAGACTAAATCCAGAAGCTAGAGGTTTTATTTTGTGGCTTAGGAATTAATTAGTAAGTCTAGGATTAGTGTAATCTAGAGTCTATACTAATAGTTTATCTTCCTAGTAGCGTTAACTTAGGCGAAGCAATATCTATGATAGCATTTTACCTATGTAAAGCGAATAATAACGCCTTTATTAGACATTTTAGAGGTTTACCTTATCTATTAATAATTAGTAGGGACCCTAGTTCTAAGCCTAGGAAATAGCAGTATAGATACGTTTTAGAAAAGCACGAGTTATTAGTTACCTAAGATAATCTCTTTATAAATAATTAATGACTAACATACTTTAAGGCCTTTAAATCTTAGTCTTAAGCTCTTTAATGCTAGGATAACATCGTTAGAAGGTCCTAATAACTTTTAGATTATCACTGTTTAAGGCCTTTTCCGGGCAGTATAAGTATGTCAGATCGGCCTAAGGTTTTTAAGGCCGTTAAGCTTATCTGAGTATATATGCCCTAAAGAAAATAATGACGACAGAATTATCAGGAAATTTATCTGAAATTATAAAAGTGAATAGAGATTAATAAACTAAATTAAGTCCTAAAAAAAGCTGCTAAATAACCATTAATGTCCGAAGGACTTATTATTAGTATTTTTAGTCTCACTCACTCACTCATTTTATAATAGCGCTTATATATGAGTTAAAGTAATGTTATACTATAGACACTATAACTAGGTAAATCGAGACTTTATGGACTGATAAGGATGGTTTTAACTAGGATACTCCTCTTATATATATAATATTTTAATAGCCTTATTATTAACAGGATTAGAGTTATCTATATAGCCTAGGCGCTCTCACAAGATTGCCTTGCCTTCTTACTAACTATCTTCCTCTTAATTAGGCTAGTTCCTCTATAATTAGTTATTAGTGATAGCATAGTGAAGCTATAATTACGCTATAGCACTTAATATAGATAGGCACCACAGTAAACAGTTAATTAACTAAAGGTTAAAGAAACTGGAGAGGCTCCCCTTATGTATAGAACGTGATAGTGATAACTCCCATAGGCGCCCTTAAGGCGAAAGACACCAAACTTAAATAACGGGAGACTAAAGTGTAGTTTTCGTCACCCGATAAGAAATTAACTGTGACTTACTCTGGTCACTAATAACTATTTTGGTCGAAAATCGTGAGGTATATAGTATAGATATATTAAGTGACGGCGAGAGTCGGGAAAAACTTGATCTCAGACATAGTTACCTATAGAGAGTTCAATTAATGCTTTCGCAGTAAATCTTTGCCGGATAACTTAAGAGCCAGTGTGCTTTGCCTTAAGTATAGCTAGATACTACGCTTTAAGCTGAATTGCGCTAGTCGCTATGCTATTAAGGACCTCAAACTTAATCTTCTGATTTTGACCTATAGTCCTCTCACTTTATACGCCCATATTAAGCGATAGAGATATTAACCATTCTTTAAAAAGTCTATAGGTATATAAGTCTAGTTATAGGATTGCGGAACGCTTAGCAATAATAACCATTAGGTATAGAGTTATACAACCTATAGATATTAACTTAATGCCTACTATCTTCGTGAATTATCGCGGAAATATCTATTTAGCCTTCATTAGTTATCATGAATACATTATAACTTTCGCGGTTAGTAACTATGAAGGGTCATTTACACTAGCTTAGGTACTCTCAAACACTATTAGTTAAAATCTTCGCCGTTAGGAGTGACACACTTTAGAAAGAGTGAAAAGGAGGGTATAGTGCTCTCTAGGATCATAACGTTTATCCTAGATAGTTACTTTACACCTTAAATATAGCTTGCACGCCTAGCGAGGGGATTTAACATTGAAGGGGAGGATAGCCAGTGATATATAGTCTCGCTAGTACTATGTCTAAACGCGAGGTTTATCATGAATATCCGTGATCTCGCGTGAATCCATATTTTCAAGTTCATACTAAACTCTCTATAGAGCATATTGTTCTTACTTTAAGCCCACTATAACCTCCTAGGGATCCTTAACAATTGGTCCTAGTAAAGATTAATATTCTCTTTTATTCATAATCTATAGTGCTGAAAGTTATAAGTTTAAGACTCTATGAAATCTAAGTAATAGAGAAGGCTATTAAAGTCCCTAGCTTCCATGAGGCTTCTTATACTAGCCCTGATGGCCTGCATAAGGGCGTAACTTAACATGCTTAAGGATTGGAGGCATTATCTTTGGTCCTTAAGAACTGCCACGCGCGTATCTTATAGTTGAGGAGTTAACTCTTTTAGAGTATTTAAAACTAGGCGCTTCCGGATAGGCTAAGGCCGCTTCTAGGTTTTAGAGTCTTTGGTTATTGGCGCTCTGTATGGCTTGGCAATTTTGTCTTGTCTCGGGTACGATCGGAGCTAGCGGGATATTGCGCTGTTTATACACTAAGAACTTCCTTGGTTTGGCTTGAATGTTAAAGAAATGGCCGTTGAGTCGCAGTCTCGTATACCAGTCGAAAGGAGTTAGTGCGGACTTGTACAGTAGAAGGCAGCATGCCTCTTCATTTAAGTGAGTAAGGTCTGAAGTATTACGTAGATTGTCTCGGGGTAGCACCTGAGGAACGCCATTGGTTGGTGCCGGAAAGATCTACAACCGTAACATGTCGCAGAGTTCAGCATAGAAATCGAACCTACCTGACGCAAGATTGGTTCTTGACAAAAAGAATAGCAGTCGAGGACCGAGCCAGTGTTAGCGTCATCATTGTGCTTTCTCTTCGCACTTTCTCTCTGTTGTACAGAACTGTACAGTATCTTTCGAAGGTGTAGCCGAGAAGACTATTGATTTTGAAGGTCTTTTGTGCATTAGCCCCATCCGTGACACATCATAGACTTCCGCGGATGGAAATCCCGCAGGAAACCACAGAGTTTGATTGTGTCTTAAACTTAAACTAGTAACAGGTTGACTTCAGCAACGGTGCTCTTTGACTAGCTTCTCACCTCCCACGATATCAAGAGACTCATCCTGTACTACATCGCCCGATCCCTGATGTGGGCCATAGAACTGGACGTTATTTTTATCCGCAAGGAATCGTGAAGCGAGACAAATAAAGAATGATTGGCGAGAACCTCACTTCAGAGTACTGGGCGTTTGTTGGCCCGTGCTGTTTGCTCGCGCGAGTCCAGCTCCGCAGTAGAGGTTCTCGCACTGGTTCATCAGTCCTCAATGGCATGGTCAAACCTCTTCCACCTGTCACGAGAAAATACAACCCTAACAACGATGGCCGAACTTTTCTTACTGGCCAATATTACCCTCCAAACTTGGACCTGCATATACGAGAAAGCTCGGACGGCATGTCGTAGGTTCTTGACAGAGGCTAATAGGAAGGTATGGAGAAAAATTTGCACGACTTTAACGTGCTGTGCGAGGTCCTTTTCCCTATCCACATTTGACCCTCCTCGAGGTCCTTTTGTCTGCAGATCCCGTGGGGAAGAGGCTATGGTTAATAATGGTGCCCTCAGATACTTCCGAGGGTCACGAGCTTTTGTCTTCTTTCCCAATCCCCAACATTTCGCCTCTAATTAACTCTCTTACTGTACAATTCACCTTGTAGTCTCACACACTTTATCGTAGGGAGTCCTTGATGAATTGTTCGGTAGCATTCGGAAAGAAAAGAAGGATAGCTAACGTGATACCCTGGAGCACTTTACCCGTTGCTACTGTACTTTTCAGATAAGATAGTATGACATCGGGGGGTAGAACAATGGGAAGTGGCCGGACTACAAGCGTACAGTTGGCCTAGGTCTCCTTTGCTTTGTCTGTTCAACGCTTAGTGAATTCTAACAACGGTGGAAATAGGAAATAACCATTAGGAAGAGCCACGAATCGGCAATAACTGTGCCTTTCATACTGGAACACTTTTATTACTCGAGAGAGAAAATGCTATGTATACACCGTACCATAGGTATCCATGATACCACAAACACCTATAAAGCTAAATCCCTTTAACCCAAGAAGAGACTCTCGAATTCCTTAATGAATCCGTCATCAACACCTTCACCAGCGAGGATTCGCTTAATCTCTCGCCCATAGCGTGGTAAAAAATCCCAAAGTTGAGGGTTACTATCCCTAACTAAGTTAACTAACATTCGAATATTACTTTTATTAAGTTTTTCATAACTAGGAAAAAGTAAGTGTTTACTTAACAAAAAAAGGGCTTTATAGCACACTTATCAAGTAGGCCTAATTGTGTAATCAGAATCTAGGGGACACAAGATCGTTCTTATCGGTCGTAATATCCACAGCGATTAACCGGGTCTATAGATATCTTTAAAGTGGTGTAGACAATTGCCCCGGTAAATGGCCCTCTAAAGATAACGGAGGGCTTTAGAGTCTTTATCCTGCCCAGTACATTTTAGTATATACTTATAGATAAGGGTATCTAATCCCTAGCCCTATTTAGTAGGCTCAGTTCGATCTACTATCTGCATGTTAACATTCTCTGATGTGCCTAGCCTCGATTTGTTTTGAAAGATTCTCATTAGTGCGCAATATGTGGAAGTAATTAATAGTGCCCTGAACTCTCGTGTTAGGCTACTGAGCTTCGCGTAGCCACGGCCTCAGGTATATAGTTAAACCGCTACCTATAGACCATCTTAGTCACCTCCGAGGATACTAGTATAGAAAGCTTCTAAAGTATATCTAGGCGAGCTAATAGTGTTATAGAGTCTTAGAGTATTCTGAATTATTACGTTAGATAGGGTATAACTGGTAAGGATATCTTACTAAAGATTTTAACTATATTTGTATAGCTACATAGTCCGTTAAGTGTCACTACAGACTTAAAGTGACTAGTCTTTCAGAATATAAACTAAATCTTAGAAGTCCTTTAAGACCTCTTTACACCCCATTAAGAAGGCAAGAAACTTTATCCTTACCTATAGTGGCAGGTCTTCGAATTTCGGCTTTAATTCCGTCTAGGGATTAGGGCTAAGGCTTAGTAACCCCCCAGATAAAGGGCCAATAATGCTAGTATCTCCGGAAAAGGGCGAGCTAACCTAGAGAGCTTCTATAAGGTAACTAGCCATAATTAATTATATATAATGTCTTCATAAAGCGACGAAATTTAGAGCGCTTAGGTCTCTATATCCTAAGATTTTATCCGCTTTATAAAGTAAAATAACGTCGTAATTATTACCGTCATTAATTAAACCCTAAATAATTAGATAAAGATAATTAAATTGAGCGGAAATAAACTTTAGGAGAACTTACTAAACTATACCTTACTATTTATTCGCTAAGCTCTAATGCGCTAGAGAGAATAAAATGAGCCATGGGTATAGACCTCTTATCCTCATAATTATGTACTATAAGTTAATAGTGAGTAAAGTGTAAGCTTACTAGAAACTAATGACTAGTTTACTTAACATAAATAAGAACTAAAACTATTAAAGATATTTATCACCTTAAGATCCTAGCCAGGTTTTACTGGATATAGGCCGCATTAAAATCATAAGATTTCATAACGTGCATATTACCTTAGATCATGGCTATATAGTAAAGGCATTCTATCACTATATTATTATTAAGTTACTAGCCCGGTCAAAATATATTTAATATGCGCTTAATAGCCTTTAAATAGGTAATAATCTAAGGAATTAAATCACGGTTATAGTATCTAAGCTTAATTAGTTCATTAATATCCTAGATTATTTCTTCTTCTGGTAATTTTTGATTAAGCGTTAGGAATGCTATAATAATACCTTAAGCTATCTAAGCTATACTAGGAGATATAGTGTATAAGTGCTCACTCCCTATAACTCTAGAAAATAGTGGTGAGCTTAGCTATAAAGAAGTAATAAAGATTATTATAGTATCTACTACATTTATATTTAGAGATATATCACTACTAGAAGAACTAAACTGTTTCATAGGAGTTAAATAGGAGAGCGATATTCCTAAGGGTTCTGGAGATAAGATAGATAGGGCTAGAAACCATGGGGATAATGGCTAGAAGGGATCAGATATTTTATAGACAGATTTCTCTAACCTAGGTCGGATTTTAGTCTTCACTTACTTAGATAATATAGGCTCATCACCATTAGTGATAAAGAGGTCGCCTAAGCCACCTATTAGGAAGTCTATTAGTGATCCCGGGAAAAATGTCAGAAGCGGGGCCGGTTAATATACATTCTTATAGAAGAAGTCTGTGTTAATGTAGAACTCATCATTCCTAGGTTACCATATATATTCTGAAATACTTCCGGTAATTGAACGCTAATCCCTTGGTAATAACACTAGCTAAGAGTATGCAGCGTTACTCACGGCCTTATCTATATTGTCGTTAGAATCCTGGCCCATAGGTATATCCGCTAGGGTCCTAGTTAAACTTAAGTCATTAAATGATATCTACAGATTAGGTTCTTATGCAGGAGATAAATTATTATTAATGTCTTTCATCTGAGAATCCTTATCCTCACTTTTAACGCAAGCTTAAAGAAGGGGTTAATTTACAGGAGGGCCTAATGAAGTATTGTTTACTTTAATTTTTAGTTTAGTTAGAGACTTCCCATTAAAAGGACAGTCACTAAAAGGCGAAGCATACGTTAAAGAGATAACAGTGAACTCTAACTATAAGTCACTATCATGACCTAAAGTTATAACTTCATTATCTTTAGAATTAATAATATCTTTATCCAATTCCTCCAAAATATTTAGTGAATAATATTAGCTAAGAACTATAGCCTTAGCTATAATAGAACTTAAACCATAATTATGACTAGACTTCTAGTAATGTTAATATACAGGTAAGAGACACTAATCTACTTCATAGTAGCTAATGCTCTTAACGACATTAGAGCCAGTATTCTATGCCCACTAATAGCTAAGGTAGTCTATTCATATAATCTCTTTAGGTCGCTAGAGAAAAATGCTAAAGGTGATCCCCCACTTATATAGTGCTAACAGTGGCACTAAAAGATTAGCATAACGAACGAACTAGCTATAGGCTTATAGAAGCTTTAGATTCTCCGTGAGATATCCCTTTAGGATAGAGACTTACCTCAGTAAGACAACGATCTAAAGGATGGGTTCGCCGCTTTAAAGCATTATAATAGATTGAAGATTCACCTCTTACTTATGTAGAAAGATAAAAGATATTCCTAGATTAACCCGAACCTAACTTAAATAGATACTGAGGATATAGTTATAAGTGACTAGAAGACGTTTACTAATAAATAGAGAGATATTCAGAAGTCCTAGCGTAAAGTGTTAATAAGGATACTATACTAAGCACATTACATACTTAAGTAAGCCAGATTTCATAGCTTTATGCTTCGTTATAATATCTTCGCATTTTTTAATGAGGATAGTCTCATTAAAAGACTCCCACAAAGGATTCTACACTATCGTTATCCTTTATACGGGATCACTTATATTTATCTAGTCTACTATTACTAAAGTTACTATACAGCCTTTAATCACTAGCCCTTATTACTTTAGTCATTACTAATAAGCTTCTATAAACAATAACTAAGAGAGATCCGGAAACACTAAAAAAGTAAGGCCATTAATAGAGAACTTCTTATACCCTATACCTAAATTAAACTATGGTCACTAGCTACTAAGGTTAAATGCAAGTTTAAGCATTATTATATAGCTTAAGAATAGAAACGCAAGGGCCTTTTAAGATGCACAGTGTAGAGTCAAAGGTATATCAGTTCTGGGTACTTCAAAACGTGTAAGGGACGTCTTAAGAAAGAGTGACAAATAAGAATAGGGCCGAGATAGCATGTCTAAGTCAATAAAGAGTAACCTATATATAGAAAACATATCTATCTCAATCTATTTTTATGACTGCAAGCAGAGTAAGTCAGAAAGACATCATAACTAAAGCCATAAAGTAGCGTCCTAATTAGGAGAGAGAAGTGTTAACCTATCTTCTTCTGGTTATGTGACTACTTTCCCCCGAAAGAGTTATCGTGTTAAGGGCGTAGGTAGAGGACATCAGTGAGATTTTTTTCATCTATTATAAGGTTTTACGGACAAAGATTCTATAGTGCTAATATTACATAACCAGAATAAACTAGTATTAGAATAGCTGACATAGTGGCTAACCGCTTCGTGAGGGTAACCAGCATATCGATAAACGATTAGAGACTAAAAGAGAGTCCAATAATACTGTATTTCTCTAATTAAGCCTAATGACATGAATTAGTCCATTAGCCGTGAACTTAGCGATATTACAAGACATATACTTTAGGGCTCTAGCTAATCAGATTTCTTTCGTCGAAAATCATTCAGCGTATCTCATGAAAATTGTTAGAATAATGGAGCCGAAATGTTTATTTAAGTGCCGCTAATAACATAACTTTCTAGCATTCTTATATATTAACTAGAGACTAATATAGTATAACAGTGGTAAACTGCGACTAAGGTTAGGGTACTCTTTATAATCGGAGTCAAAGAACGCCCCTTATGCCAGTCTTTTAACTTTATTGAAAGCAGCATAGTTAATTAGCTACACTTACGTTAATCTGCAAGCCTCCCTATATACGCGGTGTCTTCCGATGTCTAGAGCAGAGTGGCACACAGACACGCGACCACCGAACTAACGTACTTAACTATTAATTCTCACGCATTAAAACATCCGCTAATTAGTTATTATCCTAGCCAGTAAAGATAAGAGTGCTAAGCCCATGCTGAGAAAGGTAGATACAATATCGCTCAAAAGAGCTAAGCCTAGCTTAAAAGGTCTATAGATAAGCTTTAAATATATAGGCTAGTTCGGCCGGGGAAGCTCTTAATAGTTAACTATTTACCCACCAGACTTGGCATGAGATTACGAAGATATAATTATAATCACACATTAAGTAACGGAAATCGAAGCTTGCTACTTGATATCAGCATATAATGCTAACTAAGACTAAGTATACAGAGTAAGGGGGGTCGAACTTAGGATTACACGTTCCATGGCCAAAATATAAGTAAGTCCCCAAGTACTAAAGGTGTCCTATAGCCCTCTTTCCAAAGCACGATCATACTGAGAGACTACGAGATAAATCCGTGGTGTTATAACGGACAGGCCGACACAGGGTAGCAACTAAGAGCCAAAGCATATCCGTCGATCTCGGACCCCTCATCCGCTAGCGCTTACTAGCAGATCAACTATAATTCGAATAACCCTTAGCGTGGTCTCAGCACTCCTACTATCTCTATTTATTTAACTGTTATGCCAGCCTACGTAGCCATCACACTCCTAATTATTATTACCATCAGATAGTCACCCCTCTCTGTCATGCTCACTCCTTACACATGGCTTCCACACAGAAATTCCTCATGTTCTTATTATCTAAACGCTTAACTGTGTCTATCTTACTCCTAGGGGAATCCAGAGCTAGACTCCAGATTACCACGGGATTTTAGTCCGACCATAAACAATAATCTAAACCTACCCTTCTACTAAGATCACACAAGCTAAAGTGAACTATCTATATGTGATTTCGGGCCATGGACAGAATCTGCTCAGAAAGCTCATGAGAAAGACCTACCAATAAGTTCGAATGGAATCGATTATGATGCGTCTAAAGTACCTGAACACAAAGTACCTGAACGTGATAATGAACTAATAAATTGGCAATTTAATCAGTATGTCGGAGAACAAAACGCATGAACGATTAAGTGTATATGTAGGGATATAGCGCAATTGGAGTAATGTATATACTTAAGTTCACGGATGCTGTTTAGTATAGTACTATACAAAGATTAACCATCGAGATCACTTGACAATCTATTCTACACTACATACTTCGATCACTGCATAAAATCCCATGCATCCATATCCGACCACTCGCAAGACGCCGGTGCCCCTCTGATGTAATCAGCTGCTAATGGTAGAAATCTATCCCCAACTCATCTGAAAGAAACCGAGAGGCAATACGTCAGCGGAGAAACGCCGAATCCGTCTAGGTAAAGCCCTTGATCTCACTTTCACCCTGAGAGTTGCGACACTTTTTGTTCTAAGCGCGCCAGTTAAGCCATAATTGCAGCCATCAGATCAGAGTTCTCTGGCTGGGCTTCTAGTTGACCTTGCGCCGACTTCAAGCCTTTTGATTTCCTTGATGTCTGCTCTGGAATGAATAACTCTTCCGAGTTGAGGGTTTTTTCGAAAGCATGCCTATCGATCTTCCCTCGCCCATGTGAGCCTGACATTAGCTGGCCTTTGGTCTGAGCCGGCTTAATGAGATGCAATGGTCTGGGAAAGAACAGTGCAATTTTATTATCCGCGTCCTTCTTTCCGAACATCCTCCTCAATGCGGTGCGGCTCAAAATGTCGGTTTCGCCATTCTTAAATTTGATTAATCCGTACCTAGGATACCTCGTGACCGGCTCGAAGATAGTCATGCATTCTATTTTCTTCGTCATAAAGCTAAGGAGCTCTTCGAAGTTAGCCTTATCCTTACAAGAATATTTTTGATCAGAATGTTAAACGTCTTTTCGCTTAGACTCCGGTAAGTCAAAGTAAGTATCTATCATATGGTGACCGACTTTAGTTCCTAAGAGGAGGATGATGGGGTTATCAGATCCGCGTTGTTTGACCACAAACTAAACACCGAACATAATCTTAACACCTATCTTTTGATCTGTTCGATAGAAGGGTTAATACCCTAAGATTTTCTCACTGTCTATCGTTATGCCTGATTCCTAGTAAGGTTTCCGGGCGACCTTATTAGACTTTGAAAACGGCGCCCCTTTCTCACTTAAGTCTGTGGCCTTTAGAGATTTATTTAATGGCCCTAATTCAGCACCACCATTCATTCCCTCAGATCGCGCCGCTAAAGACCCCTCACCTTGTGCTTTTCCCTTTCCTTTTCCACCTTCTTCTATCGCTTCGTACTCCTTAACCCTCTTACGCTAGCTATCTGGAATCTTAAGTCTCTAACTCTGTGAATAATGGTTAACCCTGCAGAGAGACTTTAACTGCTTATCGAGTGAGACCAGCTAGTGAAAAGCGGCTGCATCATTAGGATTCTCACGTAGGTAAGACCTCATATGCGACATTTCCAATCTAATGGCTTTCAAGACATTAGTTCGGATTAAGAAGCTCTCTTTACTTAGGAGCTTATCTACTTCATTCTTTTCTTTAATCTTTTGGTTGAGTTACTCTATTTCCGCAAGGCTAGACAAATCTGTATACTTCACTAATACCTTATTCATATAGGGTGTGACTTATTTAAAAACCTTAAGTCTAAACTTATCCGGGACCTATTTAGTGTTATTAAGATCATTCTCGCCATTAGAGACTTTGTCAGCGTCACTACCCCATGCGTTAGACCCAAATTCTTTATTAAAGGTTAGGGCCTAGTTACTTTTGGCTTCAGACTAGTTAGTTCGACTTGCCACATCATACTCTCCTTTCCGTACTGGATTATTTAGGACGTTATAGGCTACTTACACCTCTAAACACACTGTTAGTCTAATTTATTAACGGAGACACATGTAGACATATAGTACTAACTTTAAAATGCCGCGGTGGTTTCTTTGTTAGCATTCTTATCCGGGTGAATTAATGTTGAGAGTCTAAAGTAGGCCCGTTTAATATTGAGATCAGGCGTATCTCGGGGCAGTTTTAGGATCTAATAGTACTTCTTTTCATTGCACTTTAGGACATGGTTCACCTTATCCCGTTATTCTTTAGTATATATTCTCCCATTGTTAGTAGATTTTGCGCCGGTTTTTGCCCTTAGATCTTCATTAGTGACATTTATCTTAGGATCTAGCATTAGTAAATCGCTATCTCAGTCTGGCGTTAGCTTCGTGGTATTTACACCCTTAAGAGAAGAAAGAGAGGGATAGCTAGCAGTGTTAGCCTATTTATTATCTATTCTACCATTTTTCTTATATGATTTACTAGGATTATCACTACTAAGTACCTTAGGCTATAGGTTCTTAATAAGTTCACTACCTTTAGAGCTCATTTTTGGGGGTTATTTAGGGTTATTTTAATACTTTTATAACGAAGATTAAATAATATTACTAATAGTTAGGTAGAGTATAAAGTTTAAACGAGATATAGCTTTCCCAGAGGATTCTGAAATAAGAGAACTAAAGTAGAGCACTATAGATATATAAGAGGGGAAAAAGAGGATGTAAAGTGAGTATACACTCCTTTTAAGGATAGTTATAACCTATTTCACAGATAATAATAGTAATAGATATATCTATTTTTACTTCTGCTAAATTTAGGGACTTTAAGATTAAGTATAAGATTACTATCTAAACTTTCTCCCATTAAGAGCCGCTAGGAAACACCTCTTCTCTAACCACATTTTACTAAATATTACTAGATATTATAATATAAGACTACTAACATTTATACCTAAAGGACTTTCTACTAATGTCACCCTTAAATTAATCTCTCTTAAGATTAATATTAACATTAGTGAAAACTCCTCTATCTTCACTATTAACGTCACTATCTAGGATAATGAGAATATAGATATATCTTTAACCCTAAGATTCCCTTCTATTAACGGGCCTCTCCTAACGCTATTAAGTACTAGCACTGAGCCTAAACTAATATCCTTAGTTACATAGACCTTTCAAAGCTTCATATCAATGTTAATCAATTCTACTTAACTATTTATCACTACATTTCTAAGCATAAGTTTGTTCATTTCATTTATAACACGTTTCACTACGCAAAGCACCTCAGTACACTTTAGGTCTCTTATAACTGTTCTAGCATTAATAACTTATGTAGGTAACGAAACTACATTAATAAACACATCGTCTGGGGCTTCTATTCCTCTAATCATAGTTATTCTTCGCACTTTATTTAGTTAGTAACCCCCCTAGGTCATAGGACGCCTATAGCTGCCATTAGATAGTTATGTACGTTACGTAAGAAGGAATAAACTATAAGGTCTGCACTAGAGTTTAAATGACCAGCCTTTCTACTTGCTTAATGATAGTGTCTACTTCCTAGAGGCAGGGCTAAAGTATAATAGCCCATTTAGAATATAAATAGAATTATATCATGATTTAATATCTCTTTCTAATATAGTACTCTAATCAATAGTATTAAGACTTAAATGGTGTCATAGTGTATAGTGCAGTACATATCTCCGTAACCATATTATGCTCGTATTTAAATTGTACCTACTTAATATAGTATCACGCTAGAGAATCATTAGTAAAACCCCCTCTAAACTATCACTACCAGCGCTTAGCTTTTTAACGTTAATATATAGGTATAATATAGCTCCTAATCGGGCTATTAATACACTCTAGGCATAGGTTATTACATACTAAACGATCGTAGTGCTAAAGGGTGCAGATACAGATTTTACGCTAGAAGAGATAGTGTAACCTAGGAGAAATGAAGTGCTAGGTAAACATTAAGCTATGAAAACTAAGGCCAAAGATCGTATGAATACTATTTAAATATTTAGGCCTCACAGAGAAGTTTATGACTTACATTGACTTAAGGATACTAGAGCTTAGATACTTAGACCTAATGATAGGGGTAGAACCTAATTCGGTACGTTCGTAAGTCCGCTCTTAAGGACGTCATAACAATGCGCGTATACTTAGTCTAAACTAGGAGATAGGAAATAGTTCTATGCTTCTATCTAGACTACTATAGCTTTGCGATAATACTATAAGACTTTTATACGGGGAGAAACTTTTATTCGTGACAGATATATTAACTATAATTACCCCCTAAAGTACTAATACATTAATAGTAGGAGTTTTATCTCTAACTCTACTAGTATCTCATATTAGTCATTTCGTACGCAGATCACCCTAGAGTCTCTCATAAGTAACGTGAGAGCAGCGAAAAGCACTTCCTAGCTAAACATTAAAGAGACTAAACCATGATATCCCCTAAAAAGCTTAATGCCGTCGTTATCGGAGCAAACTAGGCCGGCTTATAGTTACTATATCTCCTAAAAAAAAGTGGTTTTACAGTCTATCTCCTAGACATATGCGAAGAAGTGAGAGACATATAATATTATATAAACTACCTAGGTTATTAAGTTAACACTAAAGTCCCTTTTTACGAGTTTAGTCTTCCTAAGCTCTAGAAAGATTGAAAATGGTCTAAGAAGTTTTCTTCATAAGTAGAGATTTAAGATTACCTTCTCTAAGTTTACTAAAAGCTAAATATCTATAAGGACATTAACTTCGGTACGTAGATCATAGCCACTCACTAAGATAAATAAGCACGGCACTAAAGAATTTTCAGCGGTTAGGGCTTACTAGCTAAAACCACTTATTTTATTCTATACACTAGCTACACTACGATCAAGTATATACTAATATTCCTAGGCCTAAAGTCTTTTTCACTGGCGTACCATTCATTAGAGTGGCCAGAGAATCTCTCTATAATAGGTATAAGGGTGGGCATCGTGAGAATAGGTGCGAGCGAGATCTAAATTATTAAAAACGTGGCTCCTAATATTAAGAAGCTAGTTATGTTTTAATGAACACCTAATATAGTCACTTCCCTAAGATAGAAAGTACTTAATAATGACCTATATAAATAGATGAAAACTTAATATCCCGCACTATTTAACTAGCGCATATTAAGGTTTAGGTTTAATGCTAACAGACTAACTAAGAAAACATTTAATAATAATGCTAAGTAATGAGAAGTATTTTATAAATAATTATTTAACTATAAAGAGCTCCATTTTTAGTTAGCTAATTATGATAACTTACTGTTCTCTTAGAAGGCTAACTAAGAGGCCTATAGGTTCTAAGTAAAGTTAGTTTGAGATTGTGTATATGATCCTAGCGTGACTGTAAAGCTAGCCCTAGTATAAGCTCCCCATGTATTTAAGACAAAATAACTATCATTAAAGACCTTATACTTTAAGAGATTTAACTAGGACAATATAGTACTTATTAATATTAATAAGCATTCTATAGAGTAAGTACTTCTAAACGGTGTTAGAACCTCATAAGACTTTCACGAGCTTAATATGCTTATATTAGTAACAGGTTTTAACACTATTATTAGCAGTATACTTATTATAAATATCCGAGGAGTTAAAGGCTAGCATCTCCATAAGAAATGGATATTATTTAACAATTCGGCGGGAATTTATACTTCGCTTAGTTTAATAACAGAGGGATTTCCTAACATGTTCTTCCTAATTAGTCCCTAAGCACTATTTACTTTAGGACTTACCCTATAAATGGCTAAGGTTTAGGGCTAGTAAATTATTAACTATTTAACCTGGCTTAGGCTTAAGAATAAGGTAGTGATTAAGCCTAATCACTAGGCGAAAGAAGTCTAGAAAGCAGAAAATGATTAAGCTACTAAAAGGACTTTATTTAGTGAGACTAATTCATGATATATGGGCGCGAATATCTAGGGACAAAAGAAGTAATCTCTATATTACCTTAGAGGGGTATATTAGTACATTAACTTCCTTAAAGAGGCTACTACTTAGGGGTATCCAGGATTCTATGTTCGCTAGAATATCTATATCTAGGGTAGTAGATAGAGATTTTAATTACTAGATTATATGTACAGTATACATTAATTATGCGATACATAAGGTATATAAATGAGTTATTAAGCCTTATAATAAGCATTAATAATTATTAGTTACTAGACTATAGAAAAGGCTGCCACTAATGCCTTAATATACTTTATAAGAAGTTAACTAAAGTTAATACTTAATATAATCTAGACTAGAATTCAAAGTTCTAATTTAGCTTATAAGCAAAAATCACGATCCATAGATAGTCTCGCCATTCATTAGCATAACATTAGTGAATATATAAATAACTTAGACAATCTTTATCTCCATATAAGATATATAAGTCTCGTTCAATATAGCTAGGGAGGTTCCGGGATTACTAGGCATATATATTAGCTAATCCCATACCTAATAGAGTGTGATAAGGGTTCTATTAGGTAACAGATTACCTATTTCGTCGTTTAGCTTAATGGTGGTTTCACACCATCTATTAAGTATCTCTATGGTTAAGGGTCCTAGACCGAATGTGTTACTTCGGTTAGTCGCGATTTCACTATGTCCAGTAGGGTTAAACTAGAAATAATGACCGTCATTAAATGGCGTGACTACTAATAGAAAGCCACGTTAGTTACCTTCAGTCTTATTAGCTATTTATTAGCCATGAATAGCGGTAAATTTATTATTATCCCGGGCTTAGGTAGTGATATACACTGAGACTTAGCCTAATATAGACTTATTCGGAGAAATGTTTAGCTAGGTGATATAGCTATTCTCTAGGTATCGTAGAAGAATAGCACTACCTTATAGGGCTATTAAGATAGGTTCCCCGCTTTAATTACTCTGCGCCTAAGTTAACTTACACATTAGATCTAAGTCTTAAAAAGTTAATACTAGTGCTTAGAGAAGAAAATACGTATTATCTCTATTAACAAATCTAGGTATAATTCTTAGCACTAATTATTTCCTATTAGTGTATATTCTAATTACTTAACTTTATAGTGCTCTTTTACTATAGCTACGAATAAAGCTGGGATCACTCACGGGCTAACCATTCTAGTCTACTAAAGATAATTACTCGATCTAGGTATAGTAATTAACCAGGTTTAAGGTATAAAGTAATAGATATAAACTAGTGAAGAGAGTCATTTTTGCTTTTAGTACCTCTAAAATACTGCATAGAATCTTACCCTTAATATTATATATAGTACTCTTATAACTTATGTGCTATAGATTCTAAAAATGGATTTAAGATTACACTAGATATAGAGTAGTTATTATTAGGATAGACTATTATTATGTGCGAATTATATCTATGAATCATTTGAACCTCGCTAAAAAGTTTACTATAGGCAGTACAGTATAAGGCTAAGCCACACGATTTTTGTTTTACATTCGTAGGGAAAACTTATCGCTAGGCCGCCTTAATAGGTCCTAAGTTTATTTGGCCCTACTAGGACTATCTATAATCTGGATAGCTCGGCCTTAACCCTAATCTACTAACTATACATCCTGAATAGATAGTGTTTTAACCTAGGCATAGATAAACCGTAGGTGGACCTTATGAAGGCGGGCCGCATAGAAGTGGTTCTTAGTGTAGTGATTACTAGTAAACAGGAGCGAAAGGATCACCGTATCCACATGCCCTAATTACGAATAGCGGTTAACAGAACGATAATTTTATCATTAGCGCTACTAGCTAGCACCTAATTAGAGTGCTTATCACCCTTAAAATAATTACACGTAATAACTAAAATCCATTATAAAGTATCTCCCTAATTAAGTTTCTTAAAGGTCTTTCTTAATATCACCCTTTTACTAGGATAAACGATAGTATAGATAGGGTATTTACTAAAGGGTATTCCTTAATGGCTTACTGGCCTAAAGGCAAACGCATTCGAGTTATACAGTAATTTATAAACACTATTCAGGAGGATAACACATTTTGTGAACCACCAGACTAGCCTTCTAAATAAGATAATAATAACGTACTCCTATACGATTTTATTAGTGCTGTAGACATCAGAACAGATCGTTAAGAGAAGAAGATAGTACTATATCACATAAAATAGAAAGACTACAGTATAAAGCTTATAACTTAGAAACCTAAGAGCTATCTCCCCAAAGAAAATTTATTAAAGTTATAGTCAAAATATGGTCGGATTAGTATCACTAGAAAGAAAGGCTAGTAAAGACTTAGGCATTATATATAGTAACTATATTAATGTTAATACTATTTATTAGAAGTCTATAAAACTAGTGTTTAGAAAATAGTATATACACACCATATAACACTATTAAAATCGCTAGAGATTATTAAAGCGCCTTATGAGTAAAATTTTAAACGAGATAGTAATAGTGGCAGTCTTCTTCTCTTTAAGGAACTAAACTTATCAGTAGAATCTAATGGTACTAATGCTAGTGACTTATCTTAATGTAGTTCACTATCCCTACCTTATCACTTACCTATATCTTCATAATAAAGCTTTAATTAGCTTAGTAATGCACATCAGAATTTCTTAGAAAGCATCCCTTAGCCCGAGTTTCTTAATATCTCTTAAGGGTTATAGAGTAAAGAGATTACGTTCTTAAGCCACACTAATACTCCTAATATTAAGTAAGTCAGCCTAGTATCTATAGTTAATAATGTATTCGTACATTAAGTGCGTATCTCACATAACAAGGCGAAAAGAAAAGGATTATTCACTCGCACTAGAAGCGGTTATCTCTCCTGTCACAGAAGAAGGAAAAAATGCGACGAAGGTTATTCGTTATGTGAGTAGTTACCCTTCTTATTAGGCATAACATAGTATATATATAGTTCTAACTCCGCTAGTAGGTATTAATTACGTTCGTCTCAAATTATCTTATGAAGGATATAATTTAGGTCCTTAATAAGTGAAATCCTGGCTAACCCCTATGCTTATTATAGAATAGTATCTTAGCGCTAAGAATATAACTATACTTACACTAGCCTAATAATTTAATAGCCATGATTAGGTATTAAGCCATTTTCTCTCTAATAAATATTTAAGTCACTCTAATAAGCATCATAAGAAGCTAAAATATCTTTCATATCTAGTAGAGCTAAATTAGCTAATATTAGGAAAGGAGAGTAATAGAGAATAGTCTCTAAAATTTATAGACACCTATAGATAGTAAAGCTTCTTATTTATAGAGATTACTCTAAGATCTATATAGTCTTCTAATTCTTACCTTATTCTATACTATTCTCGTAGCTTACTAAACTATGCGAGCCTTCCTTAGCTAGTTAAACTCTCTATACTATATAAGAATAATATTACCTAATAATTATAACTTCGAGACTTACCTAGCCCTCTTTAGCGCCTTACTAAACTTTATAATCTTTTCTTCGCTAGTTAAACCCTCTACAATAATTATAAGTAATATTTACTAATGATTATAGCTTTTAAAACTCTCTAACTATTTTCGTTATAAGCTTAGAGACTTTAACATTTAGATTTAAAAGAATGTGACTTATCACTCTCACCTATAGCTATACTTATATAATTAAATTATAATACTAATATTATCTAAAATACCTAGTTCTATAAGTTTATAATAAGGAGTTTTTACTTATATTTCGCGTGCGCTAAGGCCTCCTTAATAATTCTATTCTCACGCTGATAACTCTAATTAATTTGAGCGACTTAGCGCCTTTAATATCATTAGATTCTGTGCTATTAGATACATTCCCTATTAGCTTTATATAGTAGCCCTCTTATTTATGGCTATATCTAATAGGATTTAATCTGAATAAACATAACCTTTAACACTTTAGATAAGTTTCTCTAAATAAGTCTTATAGTAATATAAGAGTAGAGCCACTTTTAATAAGTCACATTCTATATAAAGCTTATAGTACCTCTTAGTTATCATTAGACAATACTTTCTAGCACTATTATCTTCAATCTCTAGTTCGTTAGCAAGGTAAATAATGCTATAGAGAATAATCTCTTAAAGCGTAGAGATACCTATATTCAGTATATAGATAACTAAATTAGTAATCTTATCTGCGTTCACCTATATTTAGAGATTAAGTCACTCTAGGTTACTATAGATAAAAGGTAATCTATAGCTTAGTGTGAAGGGTATAAGTAGGTGCACTTAGTTACGCATATTTCTTAGTCAGTACATCCGTGAAATCCCCGCAGTATCTAGGGTAAAATACTAAGTTTCTTTAAATTAGTAAAGTCATTTAGAGAAGATAGCCTAGGATCTATATAACTATAGCTTCTAATAAAAGTATACTTAACACTAATTTCCTTAAGGCTTATCTATAGATATCTTAAGGACAAAAATATTAAGACTAAGAAGAGTGTTTAGTACTCTATATACTCTTCACTCTTAGCGCTATTAATAATATCTTTATGATAATTACTAAAATCTAAGTCATTATTATTAACTTCTTATTTTATCTCTATTCACTATTTATAAACTAGTAAAGTACCCTTCAATATAAGGTAATATATTTAGACTTTTAAATTCTAATAAAACACCTTTAAAGCCTTTAGGATAGCTATTAAGTAATGAAAATCTCAGGCTAAGATATTAGGGCAGGATATACTAATTTCTTACACTAGTGAGAACTATAGCGAAATACATTATATTATAGACTTAGAGACCTTCATATAGGATAGTAACCATTTTCAAATCTTAAGGAGACTAAGAAGCCTTATAGCGTCTTTAAATAGCTCGTTATTAGTAGCTTAGACCGGGATACATATCGAATTAATATTAACTTTCTTTAAATATATAAAGTATATAAAGCGGTTAAAGAGTCTTATTTAATTATACATTAGTGTTAGGCGCTAAAGTTAAGGTAGTATTAATAAGAGAGTACACCTAAAGTTCTCTAAGAATTACTTCTCACTATATATATTACCTTTAGTATCTTAATTAGAACTATACCTCTCACTTAAGAGTTCTTCTACACCTTCTTAGTGAATAGCTAATTCTTACTTTCTCAGTACTATATCCTTAGTTAGGGTTTAAGCGCTTAGACCAGCCAGAAATATAACTATATAAAAATTAGCTACAATCTTAAGATTACGCGCTACCCGCCAAAAATCTTCATGATCCTAATAGCTTAACCCTATAAGGGTAAGAGAGAGATCCTAGATAAAGGATACTAATATAAAGTAGTTTTGTATTATTTAAAGAAAGAGAAATTCTGAGAAATCTAAGCTAGGATATCGCAAGTTAAGATAATTCGCTTCTACTGTAAAGTTATTATAAAGCTAAGATATAAAAAGCTAATAAAATAAGTAATAAATTAGTATAACTAAACTAAGATTTAATTCTTCTCATAATAAAGTTTATAAGATATTAGGCGATAAGCTTATAAGAGATAATATAGCTAGGAATAAATAACGTGCCGGCGAATATAAATTATGGATAATAATGATATAGTAGAACACTAAAAGATTAAAGGATAAAAGAATTATATACGCAGAATATAAACACTAGAATAGAATTTATACCTAATAACTAAATTTAATTAAATTACAGAAGTTTTAGCGATTACTACTAATTAGTCTTTCGTTTTATACCGTATAAACATTATATAATCACCTATTTCAGCTAATTAGAAACTTAATCTTCACTAGTAAGTGACATAGTATATTATAATCTTATACTATATTCGATTTATAGCATCTTACATTACATATTCTATAAAGAATATATAGTATATACTCTTATATTTAAGGCTTCTACGTAATAGTGATATAGAGAGCTATAGCGACTAATCCTTCTTCAGTAATAAACTTATAGACCTTATTAAAAGCTCGTTTAAATCTACTCACATAATTTAAGTAATAAATAAGATAATCGCGTATCTCTAATAATGCTAGTAGTACATTATTAGTCTTATACTTAAGGAGTGCGCCTTATGGTGAAGTTTTACTACTTTTTATATATATAAAACCTATCTCTTTTAGTAACTCTAGTAAGTAACCTAATTATTCTAATAACTAAATAACTCATGACATTTCGTAGCGAATCGAAACGAGTAAATTATGATTTATCTCTCTTACGTAGATAAGAATATATAGTAGCGCAATTTTAAGTCACTAAAGCCATTCACTCTCGCGTAGTATAAGCTTTAAATTAGTAAGAACTCAATCTAAGTTATTATAGCTTAGACCACCCACTAATAATTAAATATTAATGATATTAAATTCCCTAACATACTTTCTCTTCACTAGAGTGAGAACATTAAAGGTATTAAAAGTGCAGTTATGTGGCTATATATTATTAGGTAGAAATAGATCTAATAAGTTATCCAGTCCTATAATCTAATAATTACTTAATTGTGATAACTTAATAGTCTATATACTGTTTTTATATCCAATATTAGCAATCATAAATAGGTATTTCGGGTCTTATATTCTATTAATTATAATGTGAGAGTTAAGTAAAGATTCGGTTCTTTAACGAATAAGGAGGTACTAAGTAGTTAACCTAAATAAAGTGTTAAAGTTACGAGATAGAAGATAGCTGTCTAAATGGGTAGGCATATTATATTGTACCCTAATACTTTCTGTTAGATAATATTAATATCACGAGACAAATTGAAGTCGGCTGAGAACTTAGCTGCAGACCTATATAATTATATAGAAGGAACCACCACCATTAAACGAAATTATCTAGGCTAATAACCAAAAATACGTGAATACACGGTATAAAAGAGCTTAAAACCCTTACATCCTTAGCCTAATTATATAAGTATGCTCACCATAAACCATATGCAGTACTATAAGTGTTAAGACATAGTGTCTTCACCGAAACTAAACAGTAAAGAATAGGATAGATTACAATACACGGAAGTTAGTTTCGCAATTCACTATATTTTAGAGTCTTACCTGGGCTATTTTGGGACCTTAATTAATAGATTACTGAAGCAGGTCCCAGAGGCACTATGGGCTCCTATAGTGTGTCAATGTGACAAATACTCTCATAAGGAATACTTAGCCCTTCACTAGGTGAATCCCGTTTTAATTTGGAATTAAGTTAGTGGCTAAGACATTCATAAGTAGGTTAGACTGGGTGATAGATAGTATACGGTCTAGTGAGAACGATTAGTGAATCTCGTATTATAGCATTACTTTACCCTTTAGTTATAGTACCCCTATATTAACTAACCCTTAACATGGTCACACCCATTACTTTCACTAATAAGGCCATAATAAGATCTCAGTTCTTAAAGGGCAGAACTAAGAAAACTACTTAGCTAAATAAAAACACCATTATTCACTTTAATGACCTAACAGAAGAAGGCAGAAAGATCGCTTTAGAGAAGTTACACCGATATAAAGCTAAGTAATCTATATCTTCTCTATCTTAGGAGTTAAACTTAACCTAGTCTAAGAAACCTTATTAATCTTAATTATAAAGGTTAGAAGATTAAAGACCTTATATCATGGCATTTTTTAGACTTAATTTCATTATATTAGTTATCCTTACCTTCTTAGTACTAACTATAAATAAGGATAAAGACCTAGGCCTTATCACTAAGCTTTAGCTTACTAATATAAATCTAAATCGATTGAAACTCCTTTCTAAGGATAAGAACTAAGTATTTAATTTCACGAAGTAGAATAAATACACCTTTTTACTAGGGGGCGTAATTAATACTAACGTGGCAATCTTTCCTATAACTATTAGTCTTAACTTAACCCTAGTAAGCTCTTAGTTAATCGTTAACATTATAGTTAGTCTTCTATCTAATATAATAAATAGGTAGTGCTTAATCTCGGTCCTTATACAATACTACTATCTTATCTTTATTCATGTGAAGCTAACTTTGTGATAGCGATCTTTAGCATCACTTAAACCTATATAATTAATGAAAATAGGGCTTAAATAGTTTAAGTCACTCTCTAGTCTAGCTAGATAACTATCTTCCTAAAAGGGTCTATCTATATAATAATAAACATTAAATATAATAATGCCTAGCTTATCTCAGCCTTAAATAGCGATAATACTAGTACCCTAAACGTAGCTAACTCCTTCTTTAGTCTTCCACAGAATATCTTCAGTACTGTTATGGGCAGAGAAGTTAATGTTAGTAATATTAATAGTAAGGTGTCTAATCTAGAGATAGGTACTAACTCCAGCCTATAAGAATATCTAACTATATATGCGGCCAGGATAAATAGAACTCTAAGCCATGACTAAATGCTATGACTAGGTTTTTAGCCACTAAGATAAGATTCTAGGTTACGGCGGCAGTGAAATAAAGGTTATTTATTTCGTTCAGTTAAAAGCATATTAAAAAGAGAAAAAAATGACAAAAAAGTTAGGGTGATAAAATAGTTTATCTTATAAGGATAAGCATAAGACCTAAATAGTCTAATAGTGTCATTCTCTATCTTATTCCTTATGAAATCCTTTTTTATCCCTATAATGCACGCTATAGTCACACCATATCATTAAGCTCTTACCACGTATATTATCATAATTCCTCACTAATGACGCCTTACCAAGCCTATATAAAGCCTTTATCACGTGTTTATAACGTTAACTAGGTTATAATAAAGCCTATTTTACTTAGACTCTATAAAAGTATAAGTATCACTAAGAATTAAGAGTATAGTCTATCCTTACTTTACTCTATACTTTTATGGAGGGCAATAATAATATACTATATCTTAAGTCTCACAAATCGAACTCTAATAAGAACCATATAGGTAAAGCTTCAGGCCGTTTTAGCTAATTTAGCGGTTAATATGTTCCGAAAGCATTAAAAGAGTCCTTAATCAAACTTAAAGAAGCATTTATGCAAGCTAAAGAGGACGTGAATTTTTGGAAGGAATGGAGGGCTTTCTCCGCGTACATGGGATAACCTTTATCACTTTATCACGCCTATAGACTCACTTAATAAGTAGGTAGTGCATAAATATACCTCAAATAAGAAGATCTTAACTATACAGGGAGCTTAGCCATTAATAATACCCTTAATTAGGCCTTATTAGCTAGAAGGCTAGGGAAATAGTGATTAATCATGTAAATAGGATTTAGACAGCATAATGTTATAATAACTACTATATACTTAAAGCTCGCTCTTAATTATACTGTCTATATAGGCATTATAAATATATAACAATAAAGTGTTAATATGATTAACATAAAAATACTAGGCGTAAAAGTCATAATAGTTAGTAGATATATTAATACGCTACGTAATATAATGAATAAAGCTTTAAGAGTTAGTATTTATAATCTAAATAGGTCTTTCTACGCGATAGAATTTAGCATTAAACCTTATCCTTATCTAATCATGGTGCGCACGTTCTAAAGCGTGATTAGACAGGAAACTAAAGACTAAATAAAGAACCTTACTAGTTACTTACCTTATATAGTAGTCACTTATGCCGAAGTATCTAACTCTGTTAGTATGTTCTTTCTGTTCAGGTTAAATCCTAATGTGAATCTTATTAGCATTAAGACTACTAGTAATGGTATTAATATCACTAAACACTCTGCAGCCTTAGCTAGTAATGCGGTTAGTATCTACCATGGTGTAATAATATACCTTATACAGAATAACTATAAGTAAATTAACACTTTATCTTTGATTATGGCTAGGCTGAACTGTTTAAGAGTGAGACCAAAACTAGCGTACTAAAAAGATAGTGCTAGGGCTAGCTTTATTATAGTTATAGATAAGTAAGTACTTATTACCTTCTAAACAATAGCATAAGTGAAAGGGATTATTCCTTCTTTAGAAATGAGTTATGCTATATAGGCTAGTATAAAGATAGCTAGGAGCATAAAATTAGAGGAGACCTTAGTTATTTATCTCAACAGAAAAGGAGATAAAGATTTATAGGTTATAGTTAATAGATTACGATCCTAAAGCAAACCAAAGAATTAAACAGCCTAGCTTAGTATAGTACACCTAAGGTCCCGCGAACTAATATAGCTTAGTGGCCTCCTTTAGAAGTTCCTCTTAAACCATGCCAAAACGAGCATAATAGATAGCCCTGTGACTTACGTTTCAATAGATCGAAGCTGCTTAACGTGGTTCAATGGATCTAAGCCCTAGTAGGAGCCAAAATCTCTAAGTTAATCGATTATTCCATAGGCGGCAGCTACGTTCTGTCTAATTCATAATTAGTAACTTAAACAGTTCTTATAATAAAAGTCTTAAATATCTGGCCCTATATAGTCTAGTATTTCACAAAAGTCCTTAATATTAAGGAATGGAAGCCCTTTAAAGATTTGCATGTCTTAAGTGTAATTACTGAAGCGGTCGCAGTGGTCCTGTATAATGTCGTTCCACCCTAGCCTCCCATTATAAGTGGACATAATTAGGTTCTATATCATTCTATGACCCTAACCTAGAATGAATAGATCTCCGTTCGCGCGAGATAAGTAACGTAAAGCTTATATACTAGCCAGTTAGTTATAAGTAAACAGAGTTCTCACAATCGCATCATAGAGCACTCTTAGCTATTTGTCTGGTGAGCCTTATATAAAGCGGGGGCGTTTACCGTCCATGTACAAAGAGTTATTAGTGAGGAGATAAGATTATTCCATTCACTAAAGACCCTCTAAGGTTCAGTGTATAAAGTTAGGGTCATTAAAGTCAGCGAGTTAAGCATGACTTTTTGACCACCTAAAGACTAGGCGAAATAACTTCTATACTAGTCGCAAGTATTAAAAGCTCACTTCTATGATGTCATAGGGGCGAGATCAACTTGAAGATAGGTTAAAAATTTAAGCGTTATTAGCGTTATAGAGATGGTTCGTAATGCTGTTCTTATAAACCCTGGAAAGAGAGAGAGAGGGCCACACATCCAGTCTCCACACGCGAACTTTCCACTTGGCCCTACCACCATAGAGATCCATGCTCCATGAATCCTTCACAGCATCGTGAAGGAAGGCGGCCCGGAAGGTGAGCCGCCTGTGTAGATTTGGATGCCGTTGCATGATTGAAGAGTTCGGAAATCTTTTCTCATGCCGCTCCAGATGTCGAATGATCTCCAGGAGAATAAAGGTGGTCCATCCAAAGTCGTCATAACCTTGTGTAAGATACTGAAGGAGAGTCCATACGTTCAAGGACCGGGACACCACCTTGCCTAGAATATCGTCGCATTCCTCTTGGCTTTCGTTCGATCCCATCATGTCTAAGTAGCTAATCACGAGCCGACTGGCGTTGTCTCCAGTCCAAGTGCTGGCCCCCTTCCAATTATTTCCCTTCCAGTATCTCTGGACAAAGTCACGGCATGCCAGATCGAATGTCGAGTTCGGGGTGGTTGCTTGACTCCCGACAAGAAATGGGCTCAAGCCCATCACTACGGTGAAGAAGTAGGGCTTCATGGCCTTGAAGCGACCAGCTTAAATTTGGACCAGGGAAGATTGTTGACTTATGATTCGGCGGAATGGAAAGTGGCCAACATATATATCAGCCCTGTTGCGGTTCGCCCCCTATTTCAGTTCCGAACCCTACTTCTCTTCCTGTATCGCCGGCTAACGATGCGGTCTGTGCTCCGACAGCTCAACCTATCTGAGGCACTGGGCCCACCATGTCTGAGATTTCGATATTTGGTGTTGATTGCGTTCGTATCTGCCATAGGTACCCACCGTGCCATATGTCCTCATCGAAAAGAATCTAACGGTTCCGGGAGATCAAAGGCTCTTTGTATCCTACGGAAAGGCTCTAGCTGCCGGGGGTCCTGCGCCTTTGCTGTTGACCGAAATGTCCTGCTGCGTCATGACACATTGTGCCGTCCTTGCGGTGGCTGAGATGAGGGCGTACCAGCCGACAGGCTCGTTCATCACTTTTGCGCACCACTACGTTGATCCGGCGTGGTCGTTCACGATTGGGTGGCTCTATTTTTTTCACTGCTTTACCTTGATTCCACAGGAGTCCATCATGGCAGCCCAGTCGATGGCGATGTTCTACCCGGCGATCGACTTCGCAACGTGGTTAACACTTTTTGTGCTTCTACTTCTGGTCATATGGTTCCTCGGAACGACGAGGTTCGCACAGTTTTTGACACTACTGGGGCTTTTGAAGCTCATGATAATGATTGGCCTCAGGTTAGTTGCTATCGTTGTCCTCTTAAGAAGCCCACATAACGTCTTTTTAGTGTGTTCGCAATCTCTCTGATCAGTCGAAAGGGCCAACCACCGGAATACAGCCCTTTCAGAAACTGGCATCATCCCGGAGCATTCAATGGAGGAGCGTTTGGAATTGCGGCTACTCTATTCTTCTCGGGTACGGTACGGAATGGCCTGGACATTCTCAGCCTAGGTGTTCGAGAGTCGAGTCCGTCGTCTACCAGATATCGGTCCGGATGTCACCTGCTAGTCTGGAGTCTGGCTGCTCTCCGCTCTTTTAATGCCGTGGTTGCTGGAGTGAGTGTGCCGTTCACTGATTTACGGCTCATAGACCTCACGTCGCTAAACCCCATTAACTCTTCTCCTGTTGCTATCGCCATGAAGACCTATGGAGGGCCTAGTTTCACCTTGATATTCCTGCAGATTGGTAGTATCATGACACGGTTCACAGCCGCCTCGTCGGCGATCTATGGATCCTCCAGGGCGGCTTCTGAGCTTGCTGAGCAGAAACAAGCACCTAATGCTCTGCTTGTACGGAATGACAGTGGTCGCGCAGTATCATGTTTTGTCATTGCTGCTCTCCCGGCACTTTTGAGCTTCATAGCGCTGTCGGAATATGGCAAGTCCGTTCTCGTCTATGCCCCGGAATCCAGTGGCACTCCAATGGTTTTTGTCTCCTTGACTATATTCGTCGCACATCTCAAATTCTCGAAGGAACTTCGAAGGCGGAGACAAAACCCAGTGAATAATTTCCATGGAGGCTTCATAAGCGAAGCAAGTTCTTGGTTTGGAGCTTCCTTTTGCTGCGTCGTGGTCCTCTCCCAGCTATGGACCGGGCTGGGGCCAACAGTGTACGGAGATGTGCTCTCGGTCGAAATGGATGCCAGTACTCTCCGGTCCTATCTTTACATCCCGATCACAGTAACAGTCTACCTTGGCTACAAGCTTTGCCGACAAACCCTTAGGCCCATGGGGTAATTAAATAGTCCTAATGACTATTGCCTTAGGTGATCCCAATTTCGTATCACCGCTGGTGCTATGAGAGTAGTTACCGCGTCCAATACCAGGTTAACGAAGCGCGTTAAGCGAATACTAAAGCACCCAAAATTCAAACTACTGCAGAGCCATGTCTGTAAGTTACTTATATCACCACACATTCTCTTTTATCTTCGCCTTCGTCACCAGCCAAGTTTACCTTATTAACATTCGCTACAGTAGGCTGTGAATATAGCTCACCATATCTCTTACACTTAAACGCTCTAAATAGATTTTAAAGAAAAGACTCCTATTATGAAACTTTAATAGCAGCCTAAAAACACACCTTTAATCTATTAATATTCTTCGCCAATTCGCTCTATATCTCTTTACAGTAATATGTTAGTGCTTAATAAAGTATATACTAGTATATATACTACTATCACATTATAGATAACTCTCTCTTACTAGTGAATTTATTTTCGACACTATAAGAGTACTTACCATTATAACTATCTTATAATGTCTAAAGTAAGAGTGATTTAACCGCTTATAGAGTAGCAAAGAACTTTAATACATTAAACTTAAGTGTGACCTTTAGCGTGCTGTTTCCTTTAAACATTATAAGAAGCTTAGAAAAATAGAGAGTAAGTTCCTAAAGGTTACTTATAAGCTGTAATAACTCCTTTAACTTATTTAATAAGTATATATCTATCTTTTCTAAATTCTTAAAATTTAGTTTAAGGTCTTTTACATAACTAATAGTGATTATATTATTCAATAGAGAATCTAAGTTCTAATAATTTATATAGCGATTAATATATAGTTTTATACCATTATATTATTACTTATTAATGATAAGAATTAAAGGGTAAAGAAAGAATCTATATCCTTTAGAACTAATAAATCGAAACCTAAAGCTAAGGTAAGCCTCATAAATTTTAATTTATATTTCAAGGGGAAGTGCTTTAAATCTTAATAAGTCTAGAGACTAGCATTTTTATAAAGAGAATTTAATAAATTAAACACTGCATTTAGGTTTCCTTATGTCTATTTATTAATGAGAGATCTTTAAGCAGCTTTAAGAGAATAACCTTAGAGTTATTAGGTCTCTAGACGCCCGCATATTTAAGAGATTAGTTAAAGCCTTTTAGTAATAAAAAGTGAGAAAGTGTTAGGATAAGCTAAGTAAGCGAATAGAGATAAGTAGTAATAAATACTTAGTAGCTAGTTAAAAGCTATACTAAGTTTAAATAGCTATATACTACGTTAAAGCATGGTAGTAATTACTTATATCTTAGGGCTATACTTAGAGAATAAAAGGCTAACGTGTAAACGTTATGTTCATTAGCGGTTCAAACATAAATGCATTATGTATTTATGTGGTAGCCACACTATAGTATCTTAGAACCTAAAACTTCCATATATATTTATAATAACCTTAGTTAGTGAATCATAGTTACTATACGCGAAAGTAAGCATTAGTGATCTAAATAGGGATTCTATTAAAGAAATAGGTCTATAGTTAGCGTGCTTCCTCTACATTTAGTGCTAATCTTCCGTATATATTAATTATTATTAGCTATTCAGGATACCATTATAAGATTCTAGAGAACTTTTATTATTAATAAACCTAAAAAACGCTTCTAGATAGTGCGCTTTTAGTTTATTCCTTTTCTAAGTTTAATCCTTATCTAAGTTAGGCTAGTAAATATCTTTAAATGAGAGAACTCTCTATCATAAATATAGATCTTAGTTAATAAAATATAGTAGTAATATAGGATATTTAGGAAGTACGCTCTTAATTATAATTAGTAAGGCATAAGCTAGGGTAAATAACTTTTTTCCTTATGCTCGGAAAGTACAGTATAATAAGATCTTATATAAGGTAATAAAAGGTTAAGTATATATAAGCCCTTTTATCATTAGAAGATAAAAGCTTACTTAGTCTTAGCTTAGAATTCTATTAAGTATAATAGGAACACACCTAAAAAACTTATAATTTTATATAATTAGTTAATTACAGAATAAGGTTTTATAAGAGGCTAAAGTAAAAAAAGTCTCTCTTTCGAGCGGAGAGAGTTAATAATAAAGAGTTATAACCTATTACACTATAAATTAGCTAGCACTTCACTTCTATCTCTTATATATTACTCCCTAATATAATACTTATAACTTAAGTAAGTTATATACTATACTCTCTAAGCGGCTTAGGCGTAAGATATAAAGTCTAGAATAAATGTTTAGTAACTATAGAATCTTATTATAAAGGGGTTTTCTTATAAATATCTTACTATTAGAGTGACTACCTAATTACTATACACATTAAGAAAAATTAGTAGCTAACTTTCCTTCTCTCATAGTAAAATAATAAGTAAGAAAGATAATAAATAGACTTTTAGTATTAGAAACGTTAGGCCTAGTGTATAAGGCAGAATAATAGAGAGTATACTCTCTATTAAGATTTTTAACCTAAGCTTATATCTAGAGCTCTAGTTCTCTCACTAAGGTTTATAGCGTAAATCTTATCTATAAATTAATTATATTTTAGCTAATAAAAGTAAGTAGTGCCTATCACCCTTAATAAGTTATCCCTTTCTCGCTGTGACTAAATGTCTTAGACTTTCACTCATTACTATCTATACTGACTTAATATTATGGAATTTTAAGTTTAAGCTCTCTAGCTATAATCTAACTAATCCTAAGTATCTATAAGCGCTAACCATAATAACTAGTATAAAGGATAAAGAATGGTTCTATATAATCTCTATCACCGCTAAAGTATAGAGCGAACCTTTAGTGATAACTACCTTACACTATTTAGAAGCCATAACTAAACGTAATAACTTTAGCGTTCTCTTCACTATTAAGTCAATCGCGAACAGTATTTAAGATCTAACTAGATTATTATTAAGAATTCATGAGCACTATAACCCTTAAGTCTTTTATAAAAAGATTTACTCTATACTCTTAAGGACTAAGGTCTTCTTCTTTAGCATTTTACCTTAAGATATACTTTATAATCTTAGAGATAGCTATAGTTTATAGCGAAAGAATAGTAAAGATAGTAACGCATAAAGTACTTTAATCTAGTTATTTAATATTTTTGTGGGAGTTCCTTATTTTAGAAGGGATAAGACGCAGATAGAAATACCTTCTGTTATACTACCTTCTATACCTAGTAGATTCCTTAAGGTATGTATCTACTACCTAGAGCTTAGTATATATAGAAGCTTATAGCACTAATGGCCTAACTTAGGAGATATAATTCTATATGCTATAAGAGTATCACGAGTTCCTTATCCATATCGCACAGTTAGGTAGTTTAAGGAGATACGTGACGAAGTGCACTGCCGATATAGATATGTATTAAGTGTATAATGACATGGTTAAGGCTTTAGTGAGCTTTCGTAGCGTTCATATTTAAATTACCGCGCGGTTCATTATTTAGCTATCTAAAGGGCTGCTCTATTTCCCGCCTAGAGATTTGCGACGAGCTGATCTAGGACTAGTAACTTGACCATGGTCACCACCTAATGAGAATGCAGCTCGTCCACATTTGCACAGTACCGAAGGCACTAACTTTATGTCATTTTTGAAAATGACGCGTGATGAAACACGACACGCTGTTATCACGTCGTTAGAGCAAGCCGGTGACCTTGACCGACTTACAGGAAAATAACCACCTCCGAAGTGACTAAATCTCTCGGCCGGCTATATTTTGCGAGAGTTTCCATTGCCCTAATGATGCAGTATGGAGATCATCTTGGGTTTCAAGGTAATCGTCCGCACAGAGAGTGTGCGTAGATTTAAATTGACCTCTACAGTATATGTTTCCTTGAGGCGCGTTCCTAGAAAGACTTAAAGGTATCGTGCACCAGACGACGATACTGTATCGTACTTTATTAGACTCCATGGTGGACACCACCATTCACACACATCGATAAATCTCCCGAGGACGCCATTAAGCGACACGATACCACGGACTCGCGAGCACTACGCGTATACACAGACGGCAGTGGCATCGACGGTCGCGTCGGTGCGGCGGCCGTTGTACTCAAGATGCCAGTGGCAGACGTCCTGGCAAAGAGAACGGAATACATGGGCACAACCACCAGCTGCACCGTATACGCAGCCGAGCTACGAGGAATTGAGCTAGCATTCCGGATTGTACTGGACATTCAGGCAAAGACAAACACAGCCGGCAAATGCGTCATCTTCACAGATAACCAAGCGGCCATCCAAGCGATGGCCAACCCTAAGAGCCCTTCTGGACAGTACATCCTCACAAAGGCTATACGAACGCTGGATCAGCTTCGGGATCGAGGATGGGAGGTCCAGCTCTCGTGGATCCCGGCACACGTAGGGGTGCCCGGCAACGAAGCCGCTAACCGAGCGGCCAAGGACGCAGCAGGTCTATCAAGCGCGACGCTTCGACCGGAGTCAGAATCACCCCGCACTCTGACAGCAACCGTAAAATCCACCATCCGACAGAGCGTGCGGATTGAATGGGAAAAATCCTGGGAAACAGCCAAACACGGACGAGAGCTCTTCAGGCTTAGAGTCCGGCCCAGGAAAGGAGTCCTAACCACACATGTAGGCACACCCCGAGCAATTAGCTCAGTCATCACACAGATACGCAACGGTAAGATCGGCCTACGCGTCTATCTCCACACCATTAACTAGGCCGGCACCGACCAATGCGAATGCGGCTACAGACGTCAAACGGTCCGACACATCTTGCTGGAATGCCGAAACTGGTGCGAAGAACGACAAAGAATGTGGGCAGGCATAACTCCATGCATAAGCATTAAGCAGGTTCTCTATAGCCCGAAAATTGCTGTCCGCGCAGCTAAGATAATGATCAGGACGGGACTACTGCAACAATTTCGAGCAGTTCTATCCACCATATTCTCACACACGTAGCGTAGACAAGTGTTTATCAGCAGATAGAAGTCGAGGAAGACCAGGACAGGTCGGACAAGTACATAGACATGGGTTAGTTACAAGACTATGGTGCGGTTAGTGACCTATAAGAGTGGAGGGTAGTAGGAGAAGCAGTTCTGGCAGGAACAGCTTAATCGTACAGAAACTTAATGGGGGAACCACTAATACTTATAGTTACACTACTACATAGCTACTTACTGTAAGGAGCGGCTAGGACAAACTATAACGTAATTAATCAATTAATTAACACTCTTATTATGCTTATACAGTATCTCTAGTAAATCATTAAGTACATTATATCAGACTAAAGAGAGCGCAAAACTTCCTAGGAACATGGAGAAAAGGTAAGCCTATAATAGATAATAACTACATAATTCAGATTTAGAGTGCAAGACAATTCATAGTATTATAAGTAATACGTAGATTAAGATGTGAACGCGTTATCTTATGTCTATCCCTCTATTATTCCTTTATCATTAACTCTTCATTAGCTCTGTGGCGCTCTATTAAAGCCCCACTTAATTCTTACTACTATCTAACACTACGTTAAAAAAGTCCTTAGAGTCTGTTCCAAGGTTAAGGGATAACACTAAGCTAAGTTAGTTCTTATATATGTCTAAGCACAGTATCTTAATATGACCTAGTTTACATTAGCCTTTTACTATTTTTCCTGCCTTAAGGAAAACTATTTAGCTCTTAAGAGTTCTGTTTTCCTAACTCATTTATTAATTCTAAGTAATTTATATAGCCTAATAACTCTAACCTTATATTAATTATTTTAGACCCTTTCTAGTTTAAAAATCCTCTTTTATAGTGTTTTAATAATCTTGTTTAGTTAATAGAGCTTCAGTTCTATAGCTATGTTATTAGTATCATTAAATCTCTATCTATTAATCTCTTTCGCTAGCTTATCTCTTTACTAAAGTAAGTTTATATTTATATTATAGTATTAGTGATTTCTTTTAGTGAATAATAGTAACTTCTTATGTATTAAATAAACAGTATTCTAATAGCTATTCACTACTGCGGATAAGGTTTAAAGATTTTATTTGACGTAGTGAATATAAGCCTTAGGACCTTAAATAGTCGTAAGCATTTTAGTCTAGGGTAAAAACCTTAGAGAATAGTATATAATTAAGTGATTCTTTTAGGCTGGAGAAGTGCTAAGTTAGAGGAGCGTAGATATTTAAACTAGAAAGTATAATTACCTGTGGGTGCTAATTAACCTTGTGCTCCATAGCTATACCCCATAATTATGCCAGTCCATTTAGCTCTCACTATAAGGATAGACCGAAATAGAAATACCCTTTATAGAATTAGGTGTTCTAGATAGTAACACTTCCTATATTTACAGTATATAGTATAATCCACCGAACACAGAAATAAAAAACGATATTTAATTTTAACAGTGTAGTTTATCACTATAACTTTATGTAGTATAGACTCATTAAGAGTATTAGTTAATAAATATATAACGAGGTAACCATTATAACAGAGAAAAGCTAACTAATAATAAAGATATCTAACTCCATTTAAATAAGTTAAATAACATAAGATTAATTTATTAAATATAAAGTTTCTATAAGACTTAGAGTTAAGGTAGAAATAATTAATGTGAACTTCTCACTACTAAACCTTAAATATATAGATTCTAATTTTCTTTCTTTTAACCTCTTTCCTTTTTATTTAATAAATAATGAGCTTTTCTCACTTCTAAGTTTAGCTATACTAGTAAGAGTTATAGACCTATCACTAACAAAAGAAAACTACCCGTTCAAATGTTCCGATAAGCTAAACACTTTTCACTGCGAATTTTAGGAACGAATAGATCGCCTAGATAAGACTTATAAGAGATTATAAAATGAGTATAAACAAAGTTTTATTACTCTAAAATAAGAAATATACGCTAATATAGTATTTCTAGGTTTTATTATATAGAGAGATAAGTAATATCTAGATACGTTATTTCGGTAGGCTTTAAACTTACTTACTATACCTAATAAAGTCATGTCTAGTCAGTTAAAATATACCTTAAATAGCTAGATATCTAGTATTTTAACTTTAAGGCGGTAATGAATAAGAATATAGCTATATTATCTAGAAAGATAGAATTAATTATCATGGGTATACCTTTTAGTTAATAGAAACTATAGTACCTTTAGTGGCGCTATAAGTAGTATAGATAGCATAATGCCATACATAAAAAGCGGAGAATTTTATAGTGTTACTTTTATTTTAATAATCTATATTGCTTTCATTTTAATGACCTATATCTATATTTACTTAGTGTACTATTCTATATAAGGTAATTATAAAGGAGAAGAAATCCTTAATAACTAATTTAATTAGTTTAATGCTAAATTCGTGACTAGTTTTAAAGGAGGAAGTAACTCACTACTTAAGATCCTATATAGGCTATAGTTTAACTAATTCCTCCTTATTATAGCGCTAACTCGATTATAATATCTATATTATGGCCCCGCTCTCTCTATCTCTCTTATCCTATGTCCTACTTAATTAGAGGCCTTTACAGTAAGTCTCTACCTATATTAGCACGTTAGCCCATAATAAACCGGTAAAACTCGAACCCTAGAATCATATTACCCACATTCTAGGTTAATAGAAAGTCTAAAATCGGAATGCTTAGGTAATTACGCACTTTCGAAGCGTTTATTTCAGTTTACTTACAGCATAAATAATATAGAGAAAATATCGCTAGAAGCTCAAAAGAAAACTTGTAGAGTTAGAAAAACTGGTAGGTATGAGAAGGTTAAAAGCCTTAACTTCTATAAAAGGAGCAAAATGCGAGAAGAAAGCTAGCTCTCTAAGCTCAGAGCTTAAAAAAAACTCAGATATTACTTAATACTCCTTAAACACCTTAACTATATTAATGATAGCTCTCACGATCCTAGAATAACTCAAAAGACACTAGTAAGACCACCTTAATGTCACTAAATCTTCACGCTACCTCTTTTTCATCTAACAGAATTGTTAAGATATATATAATAACAGCTGAGACATACATTAGGAGCCTTTAGCTAATTTCCTATTAAGGCCTAACTTTTAGTCTTTTATATCACTAGAGATAAGCGGCGCTCTAGTTGAAAACTACTGTGTAGACAAAGTAAAGATATATCTATAGACTATAGCGTATAACTCCTTATTAAGTTTATAAATATCTTTAAAAACACTAGGCTTAGAGAAGTGAAGAATAAGTAAAATATACTAATTACTATAACTAGTCATTTTTAAGAAATTATTCTGGAGTGTTATTAGGGCTAAACTAATTTAACACTAAGTGAAAAGCTTAATTATACCTTAGGCATATCTATCTTATCTCTTCTCTAGAGACTAAATAAAACAATATTACCTTTACTAGTGAATAAGCTTAGACATAGTCCTAAGGTTATTATGTCTATATTAGGGCTCTAAAAGCTCTGTATCCCTCTAGGCTTTCACTTTAGTGACCTCCATATCAATTTCAGCCTATTCAAGTAATGCGCGCAGAATTTTATTTATATTTAACCGGGGAATTTTGGTAACGAACATAATATCTCTTATTAGCTACTTATAGGAGATAAGCTAGGACTTAATAAACTCCTTAACTTAGTCCTTAGTTAGCGATAGCTAACCCTAGAAATCCAAGTTATTTAGTTATTAGCGCACTATATACGCGCGAATTAATGTGTCTATAACATTATAAGTATCTTTAGAAGGTATACCCGCTACCGCCACGTTAAATATTAGCGAATAATGTGATAAGATACTCTTAATTTCTATTAGAGATACCTACTAGCCTTTAACCTTAATAGTGTCTTTTATTCTATTAGTGTAGAAGACTCTACTAACTCAAAGGTAAATAAGGTCTTTAGTTTAAAAGAATCTATCTAAGTTAAAGGCCGCCTTACTCGCATTAACATTATTAAGGTAACTAAAGAATATACTAAGGCTATAAATTAGCCCTTCTCTAGGGCTACCTTCAGTTAAGAAAAGAGAAGTCACTAGAGAATAATTAACCTTTATCTAAACATTTAATAATAAGCGCCTAACGCTCCCAGAATTATCCTTCTCTCACTAGCTAAAGAGTATAATTTAACTAGCTTTAGTGGTGCCCTAACATTGCGAAATAACCGCATTCAGGCTTAAGACGTTATATAGCTAATTTTAGACCCTCGTAGACATTAGGGCGGCGGCAGAAATGAGATACTATAATGAATATAGGTAATAACGTTTAGACGGCGGAATTAAGGCTAGGATACACGCTATAAAAGGTACTATTATCATGTCTATAATAATAAAGCAATTAATAGCTTTAGTGAAATCTACCAGATAAAACCGTAAAAGGAAATAAGTTAAAATTCCTAATCGTAACGGAAGAATCATTACTAAAGACATAGTAAAGGCATGAAAAATCGGCAAGAAAATTAACTGTTTAGTCTATATAACGCGTTAAAAAGGTTCTCCTATCTTTACGATAAAGAATAAGAGAAGAGAAATCATGCAGAAATCATGATATTAACCAGGTAATTCTTAGCACAAAATTCGCTTTCTAGAGTTATAGTCTAGGCTAGTATTAATTAATAAAAGAGCATAGTAGCTTTTAAAAGACTAGTGGTGCCACTTATTATCGCATAAATAGTAATCTAACTCAGAACTAAGCACTCCTAATTATGTTCACCACACTAAAGCAGATCGCGCTAACTTTAGTAACCCTTTAGGACTATATTTAATTTATAATTAACTAAAAATATATAGCCTTTAGTGAGCGAGTTATGTGAAGTCACTTTAAGGATAGTGTTTAAGCAATATACTTAGGTTATAATAAACTTTAGCTTTATTAACTAAAAGATATAAGATAGCTCTAAAGCTATATAGCTTAGGTTAATTCTTATAACGCTGCCCCCTATCCTAATAACTTTAAGCTAAATTAGTAGATACTAAATCTATTAATATACTTATTAGTTATTTAATATAGTATCGTGTTTATTAATGAGAGAATAGTAGCTCTATTTCGCGGGAAGGGAAATATTATAGTGATAATATAGCTTATATTATTATATATATAACAGTAGATTATATTACCTTTCTATAGCCTATATTCTTTAAAACCCTTAATAAGTTAACGAATAACGTAATATACTTAGTACTAAGATATCCTCTTTAAAGGAGTTTTTACATCTATAAAGATCTAAACATATTAAGCCCTATTGAAACTTTATAAATATATTGTAAGGAATATAGTGATAACTCACTAATTAATCATTCTTTAATAGGTTAAGATAATTAAATACGAAAGTTAAAATGTCTATAATTAGAATATTAATCTCTTAGGGTCTAGAAGTAGTGAGTATAAATGTTAACATAATACTATTACTCTAGTTAGTAGTGACTCTTAATGAGATAACATAAGTGAGATTAGCTTTCCTCACTAAATTAGGCTTTACTAGGAGGTTATGTACTGCCATAGTTAAATCTGTTACGTAGGTCAGATTCCGCCTTCCATAGAATCTAAAGCTAAGATCGGACACATTTAAGTAGGGTTAACTTAAGTAGAGGTAAGCATTAGTTTATATCACTAGTGGTGATTTCTTACCTTATACTGTATAGGTAAAGCTTAGACCGGGTGAAGAGATTATTTCCATGAACTAGTGCTTAGCTTTCTAGAGTAGTAAGCATCTAAAAGTTTCTTCTCTAGAAGACTAGTATTTTAGTATAGAGATTAGTACTAAGGTATATTACTATGGAGGTCTCATATAATGTTACTTCGTAGTGCTTTAATATATAGTAAGTCCTTCCTTTCTGGGAGAAACTTATAACCTTATTACAAGCTTTTATTAATAACATTTACATTAACTAAGTTATATACCTAAAGATATCTCACTAATAGGAGACTATATTAGAACTAAGATTATATTTACGATTTCTTCACTTCTGAATAGGCCCTAGCTAGCTTTAGCCATTACTAATAAGCTAAGTTACTTAGCTAGTGAAGCTATAGTATCTCTCCCTAGTTAGAAATATTATATCCTTATATATAGTCTACATTAGTTAATTCTTTCTGTATATTACTAACTTTATTTATTAATTATTATAATTAATATCCTAATAATGATCACCTATGTCACTAAACATTAACTTTTCTTATGGGAACTAGACATTATAACTGCAGCCGTATTAATTAACCTTATAATCGCTATCTTAGTACGTTAGGAACTAATTATAAACTTACTTTTTTAGTTACTAAATTAATATCTAACCTTAATCTCTCTTTGCCTTTAACGCTTAATAGCTAAAGTGTATTATCTTAGTGGTGTTTATAGTGATACCACTATTACGGCCACTATCTGGTTTAGTATCTCTAATGTGACCCTATTCAAATCCTTAAGCTTAATCTCATTTAAGGAGGACAAATTTGCCATTCAAACTATCACTATTCTCCTTAACGCGCTATTAGTTATCACGATCATAATCTCCTATCTAGCCTTTCGCACGTGGGCTCACAATCTATTTAAGATTGCTTACCGTTTTTTATGCTAAATAACTATAATTATATTCTAAACCTTATTTAGGTTACTATCTTATACTAAGCTCGCGGATTCAGGTTTTAAACTCACTATTATGGAAGTAGTTAGCGCAAGCCCTCTTTTTTAGTGCCTCCTCATTATAACCTTTTCCATAGTACTACCCTAGCTTTACCTTCGCAAAGTGCCCATGCGCTTAGAGCCACTTTCTAATCACACTATCCAGCTTCATTTCACCGGAGAAGGCCTGTCACTATACGCGGCGATTCGACTTTTAATCTGTTCTCTACTTAAATAGTACGCTTTTATCACTATTTTATTTAATAACGATAAAGGATATTCTGTTATTATATTTAACGCTAAAGATTGAACAGCTTAACTACTTAAGTTATCACTAACATAAATTTGGGTTTAAGGCATCCTAATTATTAGAGTACTTTATATGGCCTTAATATTTAATAAGGTAGTTCTAGTTACTACTAAGTCTAGAATTAGCCCCCTATTATCGCTAATAAACTATTAATACCCTACTTATTAAATTATATAGTTAACATTAGATCCCATTACTACCTATTTTATATCTATTATAACTAAAGTTTAAGAAGCTAACCTAAATATAATAATCTTTAATATAATAAAGTCTAGTCGGCCTAATCTTATTAGACATATTTATTGCCTCTATTTCACATTAGGTTTAGAAGCTATCTTTCTTATCTCTAACCTATAGATAATAAGAAAGGTAGTGTATAAGTTAGAATCACAGGGTTTACTTATTTTCACTCCGATTTTTAACTCGTAACTATCTTAACGATTTAGAAGAATACTAATTTACTAGGGAAGGTATTAAAGGCCTAGAGCTAAGCTACTTCGATTTTTTTCTCTATATAAGAGAAATAAATCCCTTCTAGGGACGTTATTTTGTAGGATTTAGTGATAAATAACTCGATCTAAAATAACTTAAGTAGGTATTACCTTATAGTGAATCTATTAAATATTAGATAAAGATAAACATAATTTAGTAGCTAATAAAGATATACTTAGTTAAATCTATAAATTCTAATGATAGTCAATCTATAAACTAAAGCTAAACTTATAGATTTAAGCTCTTATAATTATACTACTTATATATGTCCACACACCATACTTCACTATAGTGTATCATGCTTAAAACCCACTGATTAAACATTTTTTCTTTGGAGTACGCACATTATTATTAGTGATCCTCTTTCGTTTTCGATAGTTAGATATCCTAAAACACGCGTTTAACCCTTATGCGCTCGTAAAAATAATAATGATAGACAGTAGACCACTTATATAAGACCCTAGAGTAAATATACCGCTTATATATAAGGTTATACTAATTTATTCTCTAGTTTTATATTAAATACGCCTACAGAAATTACTGTTCTTATTATAGTGTCTACCATTATTTCACGTGTAAGAGATAGATTATTTATTAACGTATAGTTAAGTACGTTTAGCTATAAGCTAAGTAAATAATGACTTAAATACTAGATTAACCCTTAGTATTAAACACAAAATGAACCTGACTCTAAGGTATTTCCCATTTTAATAGGAAGATATCTCACTTAGCTTAAAGTGAAAGAGGGAGGCAAAGGTATAGCGAGCCACGCGATCAATTAACTCTATTAACGAATTATTAGCCTTAACTCTATTTAGAAGCTTTAGTATTTAACTTATGTCATTAAGTGCATAGTTACAATCCATTTTATAGTCTAGACAGTAGTATTTAGGATAATAGGTAAATACTTAGCAAATCTACTTATCTCTTAATTTTTCCCAGATTAAGTCCTAGATATGAAAGGGAGCCTTCTAGGGCCTAGTAGTATAAGTATCTTTTATGACGTTAGCATTAGGGATTATTTCGGTGCCTAAAGATATAATTAAATCTGTCTATAACAATAGATAGAGCATATTTACCTTTAACACTATAGTGCTAACTAGATTATTCTCTAAAAGGCTCGCATCTTAAAACGTACCTAATTAAGGAACCTATTTAGCCGGAAAGAATCTATAAGAAAGAGTTAGTCTAATTCTAACGTTAAAGTATGAATTATCACTTACGTTAGGGCGGTAGACACAGCCTAGGCGCTAATTAAAGGTTATTAATATCGAAGTAAACTATAGTATATATAGAAATAAAATCTTATATTTCCTAAAGATAAGCTTTCCGGGCTTTTATCTAATTTCCTTAGTTATACCTTATTCATTAACTTAAAGAAATGTGACACTTACCTAGATTAACATTAATTTACACGGGTTTATTATAGTTTAAAAATAGATAGTAGAAAGAGGTCTTTAAAACGGTGACAGCTAACACTAAAAGTTTAGCGCCTAGTCCCATAGTGTAGAAGTAGTTCTGCATTATTATTAACCTCCCCAGAAAAGACTATAGAATTAATTTAAGATTATCTAGATAATAGTGGCTATCTTAAATATATCACTTCACCATTTTAGTGAGCTAAGAGACTAGAGAAATTTTACTAGTTTTATCTTATTTAAATGCTGTCTTTACTAATTATAACATTATCTAAATAGATTTATTAACTAAGTTATCACAGTTCTATATATTTAATACAATAAAACTTTCTATAATATTATTAGCTTTTCTTACTCTCTCTAAGGGTTAGATATATTCACTAAAGCTAATGGCACCTACCACTTTAAAAAACTTCTAAATTGGGATCGGGAGGCTAATTTAGTCCTAAAGTCTCCTTAGCATAGTTAGTGAGATAATAGCCCGAGTTCCGCCTCTATTAATGCTAAGAATGCTCACTTCACTAGTTAGAGACTTAATAGCTACCCTAATGTCTTAATCCTATACACACCTATAAAGAAAGCATAATAAGATTACATACGTTTATGGCTGACTAGATAGGGTTTATCCAAAGATTTAAATATAGGTCTTATAGAGATAGTGCCTATAGAGAAATTAATACTGTGATATTCGCTATATACAGTATAGATAAGTGACCTCACTATAGATATAACTCTATCTATTCACAAATTATTAAAGTGTATATAAATATAGAGACACACTAGGTATCTCTATCCTAGAGACTAGTGAATCATAATATTATAATAACTTACCCTAGATAAGCTTAAGAACGGCTGAACGCAGGATAATATTTAATAAGCCCTTAAAGAATACTGCCTAGTCACTAAGTACTTCACAGAGAGCGTCCCGATAAATTGACTAAAAGACTTAAACAGAGTTAAACACTATGCCATATTAACCCGCTATTCTTTAATCTCATAAGTAATTATAAGCTTATACTTATAACTTATTATAGTAGTCTAGGGGATAGCTATCTATTATTAGACTTAAGGTAATAATAGGCATCACAAAGTCAGTTAAATCTTAGGCGATATTATAAGTCCTTAAGAGGCTCGCTAGGTATAGCGTATAGTTTTCCGCTAATAAGTTATAAGATTAAGAGACTTTAATAAAATTAAATGGCTCTAAGCCTAAGGTAAAGAAGTGCTCACAGGCCGATTTAAAAAAGGCCGTAAAGTGAGTTAAAGAATATAAAGTATGGGTTTTACGTCTAAATTACTTAGCTTTTTAAATACGTAAGAGAAGTTAATACTTTAGGTGTTCTAAGGACCCTAGGGAACGAAATTTCTAAATGTGAGAAACAGTAATAACCTTAATATATAAGAATAAAAGAGAGAGATCTTAGCTAGTCTCCTTATTTAATAAAAAGAGTAGAGCTTTTTAGGCTTTAGTTTCTACCATTTAGGTTAGCAGGATTTTATCAGTTATAATGACCATAGAAAGTTAGATAAAAGGTATAAAGATAGGAATAGTCATATCACGTAGCTAACTCACTAACTAAGAAGTAACTCCTCAAAATCCTCCTAGGTTAGAGATAAAGAAACAGAAAACATTAGTAAAGAGTAGAAGAAGTTAACTATAGATTACTTATTTAGTGTGTTATATATAATGAGGCTTTAATTCACCTAGCATAGTATATAGAGACTATCTACTTCTATCCTAGTAACGGTAGCGGTTTGGTGTGCGACGAATTTACTTACTACTAACTACACTAGTGGCAATAAAGATAGGTCTTCTTAAATTAAGCGATTTAGGCACCATATAAAGGTTAATATCTTTAGTATAAGGTTTACCCTTAAATAGGCGAGTTTAATGAATGTTAAAGAGCTTCTTAAGTGCGATAGATTTTAAATGTTAACCTATAAATATAATAAGGCTAAGAGAGACATTATTAGGTTATTTAAATTGAGAACTTAATATCTTTAATCTACCTGTTTTAATTAGAGATGTCTTATAGCCTTACTTATATATCCTAAGCTATAGATAATGGTTATAAAGCTTTATATTTATTATGTACTATAAAGTGCGAAGGTTACTACTAAAGAGAAATAGTTAAAAGAAATAATATCTAAAAATAAGTTCTAACTTTATAGCGATATATTATACTCTATAATCTAAGAATAAAATTTACGAGATATTAATAAATATAAGAGGGCTATTCTTAGTTCAGCAGAAATTTTCTAAACTGGTCACTTTATATATTCATCAGCAAAGATTAATTATTAAGAAAATCCTTAGTGATAAGGCTATATATAGATACCCTCTAATACACACAAGGAAATTTAGGGGCAGATATCCCTAAGAGTCAATTTTAAAGGTTATAAGCTCACTTTTTATCTAGTTCTATAGTTTTATTCTCTAGCTATTTAATATAAGTATTTAAAACGATATATACTTTAAATACTTCTTATAGTAATTTAGTGATTAACTACCACTTTTCTTTCCTGCGGTTAATACTATATTCTAACCAGGCATTTTCCTCTAATAACCTCTTAATAATGTCTAAGTTCACTAAGTTCTAAAGCTAATTCACTTAATGAAGTAATGCGTTCATATTAAGTGCGACTTTTAATGGACTTAGACTATAAAGTTCCGTAATAGTTTCTATTATAGAACTTATCTTTATATATAATAGAAGGACTTCTATACAGTAGTTTTTTAATCCTAAAATTAATAATAAAAAGGGTCGTTAAAAGTTAGTAATACTCTTATATTCTTTATAGCCTAACAGTGCGAGAAGCTAACTAACACTAGATTATATAGACCACACTTAGCACCACACTATTTCCGCCGAAGTGAGCTAAGATAATTATATAGATTATGGAACTATTCCTAGATAACGAGCGCTTAAGAAGTTACCTTATAGGCTATATTTATTATAGTACTTAACCCCGGCATAGAAAGTATATATTTAACGGACTTAATTTAGAGCTAACATTAAAACATGTCTACTCGTAATGTAATAGTCATTAAGGCGGACACCATTTCATAGCGCTATAATGCCCTTACTTTCCTATTATCTTAGCTAATTCACACTAGTTACCTATTTCTCCTAGGCACGTTCACCTCTCTTAAGAAGTATCTTAATGATAGGAGCGGCTAAAGAGCGATTAAGGTAGTGAAAAATGTTTCACTACTTTAGCTAGCTATAATATACTGCATTATTAGGACTGCCAGGCTAGGCTATCTATAATAGACATAAAGTTCTAATCCGGTTTAGCTTATTCGAAATGTGTTCTTATGAGTGACAGGCCTGAATACAGTACACTATAATATACTCCTAAGATAGCTAATTATAAGTACTCTAGGCTAGAGATAGCTAGCTCGTTTCTTAGCTTATTAAACACGCTTATTAATGTCTACTCAGCACAAAATAAGTTTTAGTCACTAATAGTGGTCGTTACCATAACCATTAACACCATATTTCTTGTGGGAATGTTAGGATCTTTGCTAATTTATAAGTATTAGCTTCATATAATAAATCAATCGCATCTAGGTAGCTTTTCTTAATGGAATTTGCGACGCTAATAAGCTATCACAGAGTTTTTTAGTGCTATACAGTATAAGAATAAGAATTAAACACTATAAAAGCTACTCACCATATATTTCTAACCATGTAATACTATCTCTATATCCTATTTATGAACCGCATGCTATAATTCCCTGATTCTAAGCATATTTCTCACTCGTAGATTACTCTAAGCTCCCTCTTCTGGGCGCGTATAACTCGTCGTTCTTATTTCCCCCTTAAATCCACGTGCGTAGTGAATCTCGCTTCGCGACAGCCGTTATCTTTAGCGGGAACCGTAACATTCGCGCATGTATCAGCCTTACTATGAAAGTAAAGACATATAATAGGCTTCTTTCGGAAGGTATATCTTAACACACCAGGCGAGGTAACTCTGTCAGATTTCGACGACAGATAATGCTCCGAAAGATAATACCTTTAGTAACGATAACACCTAGGTCGTAATTAGCGAATGTTATTATTTCTTTCTCCATTAGATATCATGTTAAAAGCTAGTGGCTAACTTCGTAGGGATTTAAATAGTGTATACTTCAGCTAATACAATTAAAAGGTTAGGTGATGAGTGCAGAGCCAAGTTAAAGGACGTGATTCTAATGTGTCAGTGGCGGCTTAATCCTATGTAAAGGAAGAATATTTACGGGCGTATTAAGCGATAAGAAACTAACTATATAACGAGATAGTGTATTTAGGTCCGGGACATAGAACTAGTTCTATATAGAGGCGCTTTAGAGATATTTTTGTGTTCATGGGTTATGTCGCTATTTTTAGTCAATAGGGTGTGCTATCTTTATTCCTAGTCTCTTGGCGTCCATGTGTATATTAGCTGTCTAGGTCTGTCTCTTTATGTTACCTTATTATAGACTGTATCTGAAACACCCTAGAGCATGCTTAAGTCCTTTACTAGTTACCTAAGCTATTATGACCTAGGCATACCTTCTCTATAGCCATCACTCCTCCTTATTACAATTTAGATATTCTTAAGATAACTTCGTTACTAGCGTTCGAAAGTCTTTTAGTAAGAACCACTAAGGTACTAAATAACATTAATTCTGTATTAATGTTAATACCTTTTTAGGATCATGAATATAAGGTGATTATTAAGTACTAAGGCTTAATCCGAAAATAGTGATTTACTGTCTTCCGCACAGCTTAAAATATATGATTATCTGTTCTTTCAGATTAGAATATAAATCTTAGTATAACATTACTTATATAGGTTATACCCACTCTTAAAGAGGCTTTTCTTACGTCAATAGAATTATGTTCGTTCACATTTAGTATTTTGATAATTAATGTGTAGACAAGACTCCGATTCTGACATTATACTAAATGATTATAATCTAGAGATTAGAAAATAGAAATTACACTATTATTATAAAAGAAAGCGAAGAAAGTTAGGGTCTAAATTCTCTCATATTATATATATAACATTATTAGATAAAATAAGATAAGTGCCTATAATGAAGTAGTAAGGATCTAATTCATATTTCAGTCTAATCTATTCCGGCTAATTCTAGTGACCTTCTTATAATCTTTTTCTATATACTAGCTATCTCTAGAGGGTAAATATATCATTATATAAATTACATTATGGTGAGAGTAAAGCTTTCCATAGTGACCCCTCCATACCATAATAATATAATGTGTTCTGTATTACCTAAGAAGACCGCACTATAGCTAACCTATCCCCTATAAAGGATAAAAGTATTTTCTAAAGTGATTCCTAAAATCCGATAATAATCTGCAGTATCTAGTGAGCTATCTATCTAAATAGAAGAGAAAAAGCCTCCTTCTTTAACTAAATATGACCTACTAACGCCATAGAATACCTTTAGTAAAGCTAAGCGTCACAGTTAGTACTATCGCTTTCCTAAATTATAAGTGAATTAACACTATCTTCTAAAGATATAATTATGTTAAAATGATAATGCCGCCAGCATAAAGATTCGAGCTCTAGAGAAGTATAATTAGTAATTAAAAGCAGAAATAAGAAAATATTACAAATTATAAAGCATATCGCATAAGCTACTTAAAGAGGTATAAGCTTTAATAAAACGACTTAAAGACGCTATCCTTAAATTCTGATAAGCTCATAAATAAATTAAAGAAAACTTCCGTAAGGAGAAAGACTTTCATAAAGCGAAGTTCTTAGGGAGTCACTAATTTTAAGAGCGACTTTATGAAATACTAAAACCATGTCTCTCCTTAGTCTATATCTATACAGCAGAAAGCGACATTATCTTAGACCAGCATTTAGAAAGATTTCTTAACGTACATTCTCTAGTATAGCTACTAATAGTTATATAAGCTTATCCCATTCTTTTCGTTAGGAAGCTTTCTCTTCCGGATCTAAATTAATTTCTTTGTTTTAAATAATAGTTAGTTTAAATAACTATTTACTCTGTAAATTAAGGAGAGCTTTAGCTTTATATATTTACATTTAATATTTATCTATATAACCTTCTTACTGGTAGTGTGCTCTCTCTTATCTCCTAGATTCATATTCTTGTTTTTTCTACCAGATTTCAGCGATTTCTTAATGATTATTACCATTGAATTAATGTCCTAGACCTCTATTACCCTTAATTGCGTAGCGATATTTGAGATAGATTTTCATTTTAGGTACCTTAGTTAACTTTATTCTAGTAACGGCCTAATTATGCCTTAACATTATTAGGTAGGAAAGAGGAGACTGTAATAAGCATAAGAGTATGGCGACAGGATACCATGGTCTAGACAATAATCGGACCGGTTTTATAGTGATCTTATAGCAGTAAAAGTAATAAAGTCAGACTTAAGATAAAAGTTAGCTCCCTTAATGGTCTGGCTATAATCCTTTTTGGGAAGGTCACCTAAAGGTGCTAACTAAGTAAAAGACCTAATCACGTGACTATATAATCCCTAGTAAAGTTTGATTGGGACCTTAAGTATGTAAGGAGCAAATTTATCCTTAAAGGCTACTACTTAGTAGAATTAACTCCTAGAGATTTGGTATTAGTAGCGAGTCTAGCCTCCGCTCGTTCTGAGCCTAGGAATTTACTCCTTATACATATATAGGCTCTAAATAGATTCTCTCCTTATTACCAATTAAGAATAAATATACTCTCCTCAGCCCGCTTCACTCCTTAAGACCGCCTTATACCGAGATAACACCTTGAGAAGAGATTATATCTAAGGACGATTACTACAGGACTAATTATGTCCCTACTATCTAGTTCTCCTTATAATATTCTTCTTAACATAAGTCTAGCCTAGGTTAAAAAGATTATTTTTATCTGGCTTATCTCTTAAAACTTTCCTTATTCACTATAATAAGTACGCTAGCGAAATCTAGTACTTATTCATTAATATTTAGCTCTCTCTAAGGCACTAAGATAATTATATTTATTTTATCTGTAGTCACTACCTTAAAACAATTGTTCGGCGTTAAAAGATATATATTAGTATTAAAAATCCGTAGTCCTTTTCATATATTTTTCTTTGCCACCTATATCACTTTTAATAGATTAGAAGGATCTATCTATATAGATTACATATTTCGCTAAATACTATTCTCTCTGATCTTAAAATGGATATATATCTATTTTAAGGCTTCTTTAAGTATAATTTACTGTTACTCTTAAAGGTCTTAATCTTCTTTTTTCTCTCGCTTTTAGTCTTGCTCCTATTGTGCTTACTCCTGTCGTGCTTGCTCCTATCGTGCTTACTCCTATTATGCTTGCTCCTGTCGTGCTTACTCCTATCGTGCTTACTCCTGTCGTGCTTACTCCTATTATGCTTGCTCCTATCGTGCTTACTCCTATTATACTTACTCCTGTTGTGCTTATTCCTGTCGTGCTTATTCCTGTCGTGCTTACTCCTATTGTGCTTATTCCTATCGTGCTTACTTCTGTTCACGTTACTACTGTTCACGTTACTACTATTCACGTTACTACTATTCACGTTATTCTTGTTCACGTTATTCTTATTCACGTTATTCTTGTTCACGTTATTCTTATTCACGTTATTCTTGTTCACATTGTTCTTATTCACGTTACTCTTATTCATGTTATTCTTATTCACATTATTCTTATTAAGCTTATTCTTCCTATGTCTATTCTTCCTACTGAGAGTACTACTTAGCGGCATTAACACTATATTAAGAAGTCACTAATTAATTCTATACCTAAACTAATAAGTTATTTAAGAGATCTGATAATCCCATAAAGGCAGAATAAAAGAATCTAAGGACGAAAAATGACGTGATGCCTTTACCATTATTATCTTACTAGTTATGTAGGTAAAGAAGGAATAAGAAATTCTGATCGTTCTAAAAATTGTCTAACTTAGGTAATCTATATCTTTGTTACAGCTTTTTACTAGGACCTAAAGTAATTAGTAATGACCTAAATAACTCTGAAGTATTAAGAGAATCTAGTAATTCTTCTATATTTAAAAGCTGGCGAATTTTAGGTGACTTAAATCTAACATAAATGGTTAATTCTGTGAACTAGCGCAGTGTGACTTAATTAGCTTTCACATAAGGTCTAATAGTTATATCGTCACTAATTAGCTCCTATGGGATATTAATAAAGTGTCTCATGGTAAAGGCAATAATCTGGCGAAAACTAAGGTCTATCTATGCGTTGCGCAGGCCTTAAAGTGTTTTAAACTGTGACTTACTCACTTAGATTACCACTTAATTATTATATTAATTAGTAGCACTAAATCAGCCTTTAAAGGCTGATAAGATTATGTCACGACGTAATAACGTTATTAAGTGCTTAACGCTTCTAACGCATACCTCCCAGTAGATAACATCCTAAAAAAATGTATGCAGGGATAGAATTAGGTACTTAAATCCGCATAATCACTAAAGAATGTGCCGTCACTTTTCCTCACTAAAGGCTCTCAGAATTTAACCGGCACAGATTTAGGCTTTAATCTCCTTCGCATTATGTGTAAAAATACCTAGAGCTTAAAGCTTTAGTGCCTTTATATCTTAATGATTAAACCTTTACATAGTACTAGGGTTACCATTAACTAAATCGTGCTAAAATCGTTAGATATATTTAAGATAATTTAGTATCTCCTATAATAAGTTAGTCTATAGTAAGTTAATATTTAGTAGCACTACCTACATTATTAGACTTTAGTCCTAGCACTTTATAAAGCGTTATAAGTAACATTCTGCCCTAAAGACTAGATATATTAATTAGAGCGTTAAAAGCTATAGTAAGTTTAGGGTACTTTAATAGTGCTTTCAAATTATGACTTTAGTAGCCTTAGAGGTAAGCTCACTATCTCGATTTAAAGCTAAGGTTACACTAAAAGTGGTATAGACGGATCTTATAGAAGATTATTTCGTCCGTGAGAATACTTTCGTTCGCGTATTCCTTAATGAGGCCGCGCTTTATATCTATTAATAGCCCTAGTAGATATATTAGTTTATAACGTTTATTATGCTTTATAACTTATTACTAAGATAGATATTAGCGATTCACTATTTATCCTAAGGAAATAAAAATTCGTGACTAGCTTAGATACAGTGCTTTTCATAGAGATAAATAACTTCTACACCTATAGGAAATTAAAGCTCTGGGTAGTTATCTCTTTAGGGGGTAAGTAGCTCTATTACTATCACACCTAAAAGAGTAAGGGCAGTCTTAAAACACATTTTATTAATTTTAATTAAAATATAATTATTAATAAAGTGTGATTAATATTCTTTGCGTTAGTAAATACCCTTTAAATAGTTAATGTTTTCTTTATTAAGTTACTTATAAGCCTTAAATTAATACTTTAAAATATTAAGAGAAATATGTGTAGTCCCTTAATGTTATTAGCGCCTTTTCGTTTCGAACTTTGTATTCTCTAGTTATGCTTAGCTAGTTCGCATGATAAGGAAAACTTTTGAAAGACAAAATTACTTAGGCCTAACTGTGTTTAAATGATAAGAATTATAGGCTAATAATGTCGCGCGATTTATAGAGTTTGGAAATCTTACCTTACTTAGTCTTATTATATACTGTAGCATAAGGAACCTTGTTACAGTACTAGACTGTATATCTGACGAACTTACTAAGGAAGTGATCGCGTGGATCTACCATTAGGCATCGTAGGCTTTCTAACTACATGCATTATACATGGTGAAAACATTAAGCATAATGACTCTTAATATGATAACTTTCCCTAAGTTTATAGTGAACTCCCCTGTGTGACGGATTATATCTTTCCTTTTAGCTCCATCTCTACGCAGTGAAATATTTAAATTCTGATTTACGTGTGGGCCAATAAAATGGCGCATATCGGCCTAAGGGTGCTTTTTTCAACCGTAGTAAGGCTGATCCCCTTGCTGAGCAGCTTATAGCGCTGTGACATTTCTTATCCGTTAAGTTCGGAGAAGAGCTGAATGAAAAAGTGATTTAATTAATGGGGAACACAAAGTGACATTACGCCAACATCATACAAGTATACTATAGAATCGTTTAAATTAGGAGGCCTACACTTATAAGCTATTAAAGAGCCACTTATCCTTGCAACCAATTCCGAGTGCTTTAACCTTGACGCTGATGGTAGACCTAACCACGTGGGCCATATAGAAAACTGAGATAGTTAGCATAGTTACCTATCTACTTATTTTCTTGTGATTAGACCAGTCTGCCTTAAGGTTAATCACGATGTCCCTGAGTGCGTCCGTCTACATATTGAGTGTTAGTAGGCAGGACCCATGGACTAGTCCCGTTCTATTCATAACTTAGCTTAAGATTTTGGTCTGCATCCGGAAATACAGCATACATTAAGGAGGCCTCAGCCACCGCCTATCTTCGTTCTTCCTCCACTCTTTTCCGTGTCTTTCACCCCTTACGTATCTCTTTAAATTCTTCTAGTATTCTCTTTATGCCATGAGAATATATATTAACGTGCGCGTTTAGGTGATTCAAGGTGCCATATGTCTTTTCACAGCCCTTCTAGCCACATTTATACATTCTATCAATCTCTTTATATCGTTAGCGGGGTCACTCGTACTGAGGATTATCGGAAACGGGCATAAATAAGTAAGCCTAGGCAGTGAGTAATAATGCGGATGTTTATAGTGGCCCTTAAGCACCTAGAATTACGTGGGTATAAGATGGTAGCGCACCATTCAGCATTAAAGAATCTCCCCGTTACTCTTCAGATAATTACTATTACATATAGAGAGGATATTAAGACTGAAAGGCGTACTGCCTATTATTACCCTATGAACATCGCAAATAGGGTGAGTAGGGTAGACTAACCTACCACATTAAGAAATTATTTAGCTATGCCATTATTACTTGGTGATCTCTAAACGCGGATCTTACGTGATTTATATAGGAATTAACAGTTAACTTCCTGTGCATATTTGGAAGCTCTCCACGCTTCAAGGGAATTTGAACTACAGTATGCACTATGTAGACGCTAAATATCGCATATAACACTATATAGAGCCTAATATAACCCGGGAAATTATAACCTCCGACCAAGTTTACTGTAATAGCGCAGCGACTAAAGCCCACGAAACTTAGGGGGTTAGCTACCCACACATGCTGGCTAACCGTCCCGCTTAGATTTAACCTCAAAGAATCCGTAACAGTTAATCCCTCTACTTAGCGATAGGTCTATGCCCTAATGCGTTATTAAGGACCACCCAGTATCCATCATTTCTAGTGCTAGTGCGACACTGAATCTCAGAAATTATACACATTAAAAGCGCACTACCTATAAACTCTTATCAGGTATGTCAAGTATAAAAATCGTCTTCAATCTCATGATAATATCCCGAATAGCCTTTGACGTAAATACACACGAAAGAAGCGTGTCAGTAGCATATCTATTTCTTTTAATAGGACCTTATCTAGTTCACTAACGCTTTACCTCCTCAATCTTCGACAGAGTTAAGGAGTATATAGTAGCCCGAAACCATGCGTCTTAATATCGCGGGCCACCATAACGTTAATTTATAAGACTACTATAACTAGCTTAAGTCTTAAGTAAAGAACGAGTCATATAAACATAAATATTAAAAAGTAGCTAACTTTCTTCTTGAGAAAGCCTTTAACCTTAACTTAGTCTATAAGGACTAGAACCCTAGTTTTCTCATTAAGTAAGAAGAAATAGAGGAAGGTATTACTTAGCGATTTATAAAGGATATTCCTTTATGGGTTAAACGTTATAGGCAGAATGAGATATAAGCGGACAGTATCTTAAAGTTCTAATATAGTTCTAGATATCTTTGGTCAGTGAACTGTCTTTAGGGTGAGGTTTTAACTTTTTCATATGTACTATATATAGTGTTTATGTAGACTATAATTAATAGTTATTTTTGGCCTAAAGCCGCATTAATTATTAGAAGTGTTTTAGTGTTTAATATACCGCGAAACTAAGAGAATTTTCACTTATTCACTTCATAATAAGATAAATATACTGGAGTGAGAAATAAATATTATAATACTATTTAAAATCGAGCAACGTTTCCTAACGCTTATATCGTGTCAGAGAATAGACGATTAACTTAATCCATTATCAACGGAGAACAGGGTATTATGATATAGCTATAAGCTTACTTAAGCTAGAGGACCAAGGCACATAAGATATCTTAGACATAAGAAAAGAGGTTATAAGTTAGTTAAATAGTTAACATATAAGATAAACACTCTTAATATGATTTTCTTCACACAAGTGGCGTTCCTTAGACATTATATTAAAGATTTCCGTCTATATCTCAGGGAGAAATAGGCCTTAGAAATTCATTCTGTTTGGGTAAGTGTCTCACGAACCCAGTCTCTTAAGAAAAGAGACAAAGCGAAAGTAACCGAATGGGGGCGGAGACAGTTAAAGGAGAAGAGACAGCCTTAATGGACGAATATGCTCTATAGGCCCAAAGTTTCTAGTTCTGCCCGGAGAAAACGCGACGGTCTTTATACATAATATGCATACTAAGTAAATCTTAATCTTTATTAGAGGAAAGGTAAGTATTACTTACGTGATATGAACATAGGTAAAGTAATGCCAATATTAACCTTATTCTAACTTAAGAAAAGATTGTCTCTATTAGGTTTATTTACGGAATCAATTTTTTTGTTATGGCTAATCTAAGATTAGAGAATCTATGATGCGGCTTAGTGGCCTCCTTCTAGATCTATCTCATGAAGGGTTAGAAATCCGTCTCAACTAAGGTTATCTTTTCATAAAGATGCTGTCATGCTAATCTCCTTAAAACGTCATGAGTTTTTATAAATGCCAACACTAAATTAAATTAGTTTATACTATTTTTTAGGAACGATTAGACTTACTAAGGATAAGAGTTAAGCCCTACGATATCTACCGCAATTTAAATACTTACTGCTTATTCTATGTGAGTGGGTAAGGTACGCTACCCTTATTCTAGAGTGATACGTTTATTCATGGTTACATAAACTTATTAGTTAAATACTTAGAAAGAGTACTTTATCTCGCTAGATTTAGCACATTTAAATTCGGTTAAGTTAAATCTAGAAAAGAGATAAGGACCTCTTATATAGCGTTCTATATTCTGAGAGAATTAGGGTTAAGGGAAGACTTCTAAGAAAGCCTTCGGTTTTATTATCTTAAGATTCACCTTTAAAAGCTAACTTCTTCTTCACTAACTCATTAAAATTAGCCTTTCTAGAGTAAACAGTACTTTATTTCCTAAATAAGATCTTTAAAATATTATTAAGGTTAATATAGATAGAGACCTAAAGAATCTATTAATTAATTAATAATAAGAAAAGAATGAATTAATAAATTATGTATATTATCGCTCTCTAGCTTATCTTTATTTAACACATTATTTATAAAAGGCTATATAGTAATGCTAATATCTAAGATAGTTAGCAGAAGTTAGGTCTAAAGTTAGAATACCTATTAATATCACTAATTTACTAGATTAAATGGATCTAATAAGTGACCACGTGATAATGGTAGTAGCTATAAATCAGTTTCTTTAGGTATAGCACTTAAGAGATAATTCTCACTCTATTAGCGATTAACATAACTATCTTATACTAACTAACTAGGATAGTATGACTATATAGTCCACTAAATATAGCCTATTTATACTTAAAAGGTTTATTTAGGCGAGCAATGTGAAGAAGATCTCTTGTTAGGCCTTACTGTGACTAGATAAAAATCTCCAGATATTCTTACGCCTTGGTGAACTAAGAGATAACCATAAATAGATAGCTCTACTAAAAGACTTTAAGACCTATAGAGGGTATTCATAGATTAATATACTAGCTAGACTTAATTTTCAAAGGTTTATAGAGATACACCTTTAATTTTAGCATCCTATATAAGCTTATAACGATAACCTATAAGCGTTTACAGAATAACTATCCATTCTGGATAAGAACTAATATAGCTTCGTAAGCGAATGTCACTACTATTAAGGCAAGAAAAATGAGAAAATATAATTAATCTAGAGACTATACTAATAATAAATATTCCCAGATTAAAGTAGCATAAAGAAGTAATAAAATCTGATGAAGTTAAATAAAGATCTTATAGAACGCTTTCTAGACTAAGTGTTATGAAGTAATAATGAGTATATAGAATGCTAAAGCTACCTAGGTAAATTAGTAGTGAGAAAAGCGGGAGAGAAGGAGGCTCTTATAATGACCATGAACAGTTTCTTTAGTTCTCTCCGAAATAATACCTACTTAGTTATGGTAGCCATGATAACGTGAAAAGCGGCCAGCCTAAAAGCTATAAAGCTAACTATATAATGGGTATCTTAAATGGCGCTAATAGAGAGACCTAATAAGTCAGCCAGAAAGTTAAGGTAAAGATCACTTAATAACGGACCTAAATTAATAACTAATAACGTCCCTATGCGGTGTTTAGCATGCGACAGATTGGCGACACTAACACCTAAATATACTATGTTAACTACTAAATATGTCACGCGTAGTAAGACTGCGGTCATAGTCTAGGGACCCATAAAGGTGTGACGATTAAGAACATAGGTAGATCTTAAGTATTAGTATATCTAGGAAGCGGTGATAATGAGCCTAGGGGTAAACGAGAAAACCTCAGTTCGTAATAGCAATATCAGAGTAATGCCAGCGATAATAACTGTATAGATCTGAGTAGTATCCATGGTGGGAGAGAGATAAATTATTCGAAGAGAATATTGCCCTAGGGAAGATACCTAATAGGCCATAACTAGGAAGGACGAGATTAAAGATTAAATAGCTTAGGAGAAGATAATTATCCCAGCACTGTGCTATGTTTAGATCTTAGTTAAAATGCAATGCGCCTTAGAAGTGACAAAGTTTCACTATTCTATCTTATTTAATATATATATAGAATTACGGTCTATAATGGGGTCTAACATCCAGAATCTCCCCGAACTTAAACGTAGGTTAGAAATTCACATAAAATAGTATTACATATGAGGCTTATCTAGGATAGTTTTTCTATATGAGATTGAGGGAGCGTCATATCAATAACCGATTTAAAAGCTTCGCATTATACATAGCAAAGAATACTTAGATTTAATGCTTTCGGACCTTAATCAAAGTATCTATAGGCTCTCCGAACAGAGAACGAAGCTAGCTCTTCTAATAACACTAAGTCCTCCTTACACCATGAACGCTATAATAAGTTATACTTAGAGGATCAGTAGCTATCAGAAATATTCTTATTTATAAGTCCTTACCTATTGTAGTTCCGTTATAGACTCTGCAGAAGTAGTTATTAATAAAAACCTAACAGATAGAGAGTTCCTAGTCTAGCGATTAGGATTCTTAATTCTGATAGCTCTATTGTCTTTTACATACTTCTGCATTAGTTCTATCGCGATATAGCTAACTGCCCTCATATTAGCCGTGTTTAGTTCCTTAGCGGCATAACAATACTCTTAGTTAGCTACAATCGATCAGTCCTTCCCTATACGGCCATTATTAGAGGCTTACCTAAGATAATATCTTTACTCAGCTTTAGTAGTACGTTTAAGCATACTAATAAGCTATACTAAAGCCTAATTAAGCTTAAATAATATAGACCTTTTAGAATCTAATCTAGTTAGAGAATAGGTCTCCATTAGTACCTAGGACGTTAACACATCTATACTAGAATGGCAACTAGCTATTACTTAGTTAAATAAGCTAGGCAAGCTATCACTTACTCTAGCGAGATAAAAATGTGTTCAAAGATAGTAAAGTACATATATTCCCACTTAAAAACCTTTATTACCCTGATAAATTTCTCATGGTGAACTATGTTTAATATGTTAAGAATTCTTTTCCCTTTATATCTTTTATAATTTTTTATGATAAACTTACCTAAATTCAGAGATAAACTGATAGTAATAGTGATAAAGTCCTCAAATTTAAGCTTATATCCTTACTTATATATTTTCCATAATGATTCGTGCCGGACTATTAGTATAATCGCTCTCACGCTAGGAGGTATCTAGCCAGGAGTAGATACACTAAGTTTTAGTATCCCTAGCTTAGTGACCTTTTCAATCTGTTTTCTAATTCCCTTTTTAATATCTCTTCTTATGTTAGTGGCGGGGGACAATTTTTTCCATAATGTGCTAATCCTTTTCGCTGTCCTAGCGATCTACTTAAGGTGGTTTAGAGCAGTTAATAACTTAGAGCCGGATTTATTCCTAATAGCTCCTAAATCGATATGTGATTCTCTATTCTGGGCCGAACGAGCGAGGTGCCGATAGGATCTAGGCTGTATAGGTATAGGTATAATTATGAGGGAGGTATAAGTCAGACTTATAGGTGATAAGAAATTGTTCGGGATACGTTAAAAATTTAAATAGTTATAATTGTGGAAGTGCTTTAGCCTCTAACTTCTCACAGAACTATTTATATACATTAAATATTAAGTTATGTTATTCCTGCAAATTTCTAAGCTTATAGAGTTATATACCTTAAGTTTTAAGACCAAAAAATATTCTTCGGCCATTTACATTCCTTCTCGCTTAGATTATCTCACTAATCTATCCAATTATTACAGTATCTAAGCTTACATCCTAAGTGCTAACCAACACTAAAATCCTTTTCCGAAGAATCGAAGAAAATGACTAGTTCTCCTTAAGCGGACCCATATATACATATTAGTCATTTACTACCTAACAGAATGGAAATCCACAATATGCAATATAAGTCCAAGTGAACGGGGTATTAGTAGTGATGGTCGAAGTTAGCCACATGTTTAGATCGGAAGATTATTAAGTACATTAAAGCTAGAAATAGTTAGTACTGTAGATAGATCCCTTAAACGCATATAACTCACTATATTAAAACAATTATCCGAATATGCTAGGGCGTCTACCTAGCTCATGTCGCAAGTAGAACCTTTAAGGACAGTAAGTGTATCGCCAGGACATTAACAGCGAAAAAGGCTTAGCGTATCAAAAGGTGTAGATATGACTAGCTACACAGAGGTTATAAGAAACACTAAGATTCGTTGGAATTCGTGTATATTACAGACTTTCTTAGTATAATAATAGTTTTTAGATATATAGTAATACAGTCCTATAGAAATAGTAACCAGGGCGACTTTAAGAGAAATTTAGTGATAATTATATATGAAGTCCTTCGCAGACATAGAGTATTAATCCTTAGGACTCTAAGGTCTAGATATAACCATTTTCTAAACACTTAATGCTCTGAATTCTAATATTAGAAATATAATACTTAAAGATTAACCTATATTTAAGATTAAAATCGGTAATGGGGAAGAATCTAGTATAAGTATATATAGAGGCACTTAGCATAGTAAAGTTTACTGTGGTAGTGCTAACATGCAATTCTGAACTTAGATTGGTTTTTCATGGGGTATAAGTCTATAATTCTCTTAGCCTACTTAATGGAGGAAACACGTCTAGACACAGTAGGTTTAAGGTATTAGATTTTATATTTCACAATTTAGCCATTAATCCCTTTCACTCACACTTAGTGCCTTATTTACCTATAGAGTAACAATACATTAGGGCCTATACGCGTTAATGGAAAAATTTTATAGATAATCTATAGATTGTGATTAATTACTAAGCTAAGCTTTTAGTGTTAAGGGCTATAGTCTCACACTTATCTCAGAACTATGGCGCACCTAACACTTCTGTTAGGTTTCACTCTTAACTATATACTAATTAATCACTAAGAATATTAGCTTCTCTCTTTATTATAGTAAGATTATACTCTATTTAGTGACACTTAGGTACACTTATTAGCACTTACATTATTAACATAACTTACCTCCTAGGTTATAAAAGCTTAGGTTCCTTATATCGTGATTTCCTCTTTCTAAGGGAAGTCCTTCTTATCTGTGTCCTTATAAATAATGTTAATCTAGCTATATCTCTAATTATATTCCCTTTATATGTCTTCTTACTATAGAGGCATATCTACTAATGCTATTTAATCCGCGGCGTAGAGATTATACTTAAAGAATTAGCCTATTATGGTGATAGCATTCGTAAATAAAGGGGTTAATTTAACTACTAGTGTATTGAAATCCCTATTAGAAGGAAGAATAGGTAGGTTACCTTAGCTTAATACTGCAGTGTGAAAACCAGCGAAAAGATAAGACTTATCTATAGTGATTTTATCACTCATAATTAACGCGTTAGGGCTAAATAATTTACTTATAGCTAAGCTATGGCTAGAAGAGTGTGTTCCTAAACATTAATATAGTAAGCTTTTAGCCTAAAGAAGGGTGGCTTAAATATCTTTAAGCACTTCTCAGTTAAAGCAGGACAAGCATATAAGGGAGAAAATCCTTTCCTTAGTGAGAAGAATTAGCGATATGTCATCCATTAAATAATAGTTTAGTCATAAATTGTCCGGTAAGAAAAAGTATTCTCTATTAATTAGGCTCCTAGTAGGCTTAATACTTTAATAATGTAGGTAAGAATATAGTTAGATAAGGTTAAATTATTCTAGATTACCACTTTATAGGTCTATTAATAATTATAATAAAAGTATAAGTACGTTTTAAGAAGTAATGTAATCTAAGCCTTAATAAGGGGATTAAGAAGGGAGTGAGAGCTCTTTAAAGGTAACTTTAGTAGGGAACCAGATTATCTTTTTTGCTTGTTCTTAGGGGAGAGTAAAGTTAGCTGTTCATTAGTGAGCTATTCCTAGAATAGGCTTATAATAATTCTAAAAAAGGAGTCTACTTAGATTGTCTTTCTAGTTTTATCCTACCCTTATTATAAGTATTCTTATATAATAAATAATAACTTTTAGTCCTTTTATAGTTCTATTATATTATACGTTCCTATATATACGTATATAATAGGTTTTATTTATGCTAAGAGATAGTATAATATCTATTAAGAACTTAAACGATAGGTAATCTTCAGACTAAAAATCGAGAAAAATTAATAGGAAAATTAATGAAAGCGAACGCTCTTTTCTGAAAATAATAGGCTAATTATTCCTTTGTATTCACTTATTAATTCTAATACTCTTTAAGCTCTAAGGAGAGCAGTAAGAATATCTTTTTTTATTAATAATTTATTAATAAGAGAGCCTTAAATAGAAGATAATTCCACGATATACATAAGAACTTTTAACTTTTATTATTTTAGGGGCCTTATAGGTATAACTACGCTCCTAAATAATATTTAAAGTCCTAAGAACGGGTGAGACCTATTCGTTTTTAACGTATTAATGTAGTGCTAAGTAAAGAGTGTCACTTCTTTCACGCTAGGCCATAACTAAGATTAAGAATTTTAACGACATTAGAAATGAGACTATTCGTGTAAAAGGCTTATAACTATCTTTTACCTTTATAGCTTCTATAGCTAGTAATGTGAGTTTAGTAAGATATTAATATCTAATGAGATTAAGAGACTAAGCTAGTATAGAGATAATCTAAGTATTAATAATTAATATCTTTAGATTCTATTAACATTAATAGAGCCCTACGCTAATTTCCTATATTATTACTTTAGCATAATACTATAGCACTCCTAGAGTTATACCCAAAATAGATTATAATTTAAACTGGTATAAATCTTAGTAGTAGCGAAGTAATGACGCGACCTTAGCTTTATCTATATAAGAATAAAAGAGATTAAGGTAATAAAGAGATAAGGTTATATCCCTAACTGTGTTTAGAAGAGAGTACCTACGCAGACTTTAAGATCTAAATATTTCTAAGGAGGGTAGTTATAGAATAGACTTCACATTTATAGCAGTGTCTTTATTAACTAAAAGGCTAAGACTAGTTAATTCTTTAAATGGGAGCCCTCCCTTAGTATTAACGCTAAACCATTTTATTAACCTATTTAGGTACTATGCAGATCTTCTAAGCTATAGCTTAACTTTCACAAGACAATATAGCTAAGAAAGTATGAATAAGATCCAGATTACGCCGTTATTAAAACGAAAATTCTTAGCCACCTATAGAAAGGTTAAATGCTATCTCTTTAGAGATAATAGGAAATATCTTTGCGCTTCTTCTTAAGTAGTTATTATACCCTACCCACTTAGTCTCTAGTCATAATAAGAAATAGCCTAGAGTTTAATTTGCTTAAGAGCTTCTACTTCGAAGTATTAAACTAGTAATCCTAAATTAGAATATTCTATAAGGGTCTAAGCGAAATGAACTATAGCTCTTAGAGAAGGCAAAAATACAGCTTTATAAATTAATTTTCGTGTGATAGCGTAAAAGTGTTTCGAAGTTAGTGAGATTATAAATAAGTTATCATAGGTGTTACTAGTGCTATAAGGCTTAATTAATAGGTATTAAATAACCAGAAAAAGAAGTTTATGTGAGAGATTAAATAAATGTGCTATAGGGTTCATAAACTACTACAATAAAATCAGTCCTAGAACTTATTAAATAAGGAATACTATAGGAGATAATCACATAGCTACTAATATTATCCTAGGGCACTAAGTAATATACTGTGATAATTATTACTAAAAATACCCTTTTTACTGGGTAAGACACGAATTAACAGGACTAAGTAGGACTTTAGGCAGTGCATCTTTATGCGGGAGTTTTATTAAGGTATTATCTCAATTTAGCTTCTTTAGTTCACGTTTCTTACTTCGCACAATCTATGAAGAAGCCTTACTTAATACTCTAGAATAACATTGCGAGAAAAGAACTATAATTTAGTGATAAATCACTAATCATTCTTAGGAGAACTATCCTGTGCGAAGATCTAATAACCTTAACCTAAGAAAAGAAACATGCTGTAATGATAAGGATAAAGAGAAGAATAACTAATTTAATTAATGAAAACTAGCTAGTGACTAGAGTGTTAAATTATATGTGTCTCTTAGAGATTTAAGAGAAGTATTAGACTTTAAGAAAAGCATAATAATTAAGACAAGTTTAATAGAAAATATATTTCTATCTTATCTTTACCTTATTACGTATCTCTCTCTAGCTCTACTATACTGTAGTACCTTATAGTATAGAGATAATTTGGCAGCAATACTGTATATCATATTTATAGCTTTAAACGTTTAAGAGTACTCATTACTATTAGTGCTTATTTTTGGGTGAAATAAACATTTTATCCTGAGTTCGAAGCTCTCTATATATATTAATAGCGTGATATATATATTAACCTTTTTCTATATAAGTAATGCCTTCGAAATATCTTAGTCTAGCTTTACTATTATAAGATATATAGAGAGTAGCATAATCTTTTAAGCCCTCTTCTTTTTAGTTTCGTAGCTCTTATTAGTAGTAGTGCTATTAAGTATATTACTATCTCATAAATTAATAAATAACTCTATAGCTATTAATATGGCGAACACTATAGATTCTAAAATACTAAAGATAGCCCATAAAGGTAAAGACTATAGCTATAAAGATAAGAGTATAGTTACGCTATTCACACGACCTAATCTATGTAGCTATCTTATAGAGGTTCTACTTAAACGGTCTAAATCCGAGACATATACTAGTCTTATTAGTTAACTACCTATCATCGAAAATAACATTAGTTAATAAGAGCACTAACGCTCGCCAAGAGAGAAATCATGACCAAAATATTAATTGGAAAGCTTTTATGTCAAATATATTAAACGTTCTAAATACGACCTAAATCGCTAGAAAGTTTTATATGAAATCAAATGACTAGGTTATTAAGATACCGAAAATACCTAAGAATAAAGAGAAAACCTACTCTTATAAGGAACTTTAAAAGATTCATTAAAATAAAGTACACTTAGATTAATAAACTATAGTAACTACTTAATTAATATGCTTATTCATTATTACCTTGTCAGATTAACGCCGCTTTCATTCCATAAGCCTAATTAATATATAAGTTAACTAGCTTTAGTAAAGTTAGCTAATAAGTTCTATAGCTTAGCGAAGAGAATTATTAATCATGATAACTTCTCTCTTCACATTAATTACATAAGCTAGGTTCTTCAAATAGACTAGAAGTAAGAGGTAGTGAAAGTAAAAGATTTACATATCTTAAGTTCTAGGGAAGTAGTAGCTATTATGAAGACTAGCGATAGATAAAGATATATCTTAATCACTAAATGGCTAGTGCTTTACTATCCACTAAAAATGTTAAGGTTTTACGAGATAAATAGGAATTTTTAATGTCTTAATGTGAATAGAATAAAGTATAGGCCTAGAGAGTGAATTTTTTAGCTACTAACTACGAATTCCTATCTAACTCTAGGTAAATAGTATAGACTTAGTAGCGGTTACTAAATATACTATAGAATTAAATACTTTATTTAGTTCGCTTTATGTTTAACCTTTATTCTTTATCTATAGAAGGCTAAATCCGTCTTAAATACGCAGAAGTTACTATAAAACGATATCTATTATACTATAGTCTAGTGCGATATCTAACTTAATAAGACCCTAAAATTTAGAGATAATCTCTAAGTAGGTCTCAAATTTTCTTTTAATTATCCTACTAATATCCTTATTAATTGTTTACTAATGTTAGAAAACTTAGGAATAATGTGTCTATAGATATAGACATAAATTAGTGACAAAACTTTTAGTTCATAAATTGGTTAGCTTTAAGTAAAATTGCGTTAAAGGCACTCCTTTACTAGGTAAGAGCTATTAGAAAGGCTTTTTATCTAGGTTCACCGAATTTATATTTATTACGTAGCGATTAGCTTAGCGATCTTACTAGGATCTCGTAAAACCCTGCACAGTATATTAAAATAATAATAACCTTACTAGGAGTTTAGCTTATAGGAAGGGACTAAAAGTAATATACTAGGTCTAAAGCCTTCGATTAGCTTAGACTAAAATCCCCTAATAGCACGCCATTTTTTGACTCTACGCCTTATGCTTTGTGGGGGCACACCCTTAAATCTTGAATCGAAGAGATAGAAGTTAACAAGATAATCCTTAATTACTATAGACGCGTCCTTATCTTAGTTTATCGCTAGGGATAGTAACCTATCACGTCATTAATATCACTTCTATATCTAGGCTAAGAAGAGAGAGTCTATACCTTTCTAAGTATCATTAGAGGCGGCCATATAAAGCTAATAGTAATGTGTAAGGTCTATTTAATTCTTTAAGCTTTAGACTTTAGCTCTTAGTGAGTTCCTTTTTAGTAAATAACCCTATTATAGAACAAAGTTAACGAAGCTTAGTATATTATGGCGTTAAGACATACTAATTAACGTAGTTATGTCTATATCTAGTAAAAGTTATAAAGTAATATCTTATTACTTTTCTTTTAAGATAAGCGCACCCTAATTATTCGTTCCAAAACGCTTTACTAATTCTTCTAAAGTGTGCTTCACTTTTACCTTCTTTTCATAGGAATTAAATAGTTTAATTTATATATATTCTTTTCCTTCTATTAGCGAAATATGTGCCGCGCATATTCTCTTCATTAATTATATTATTATCATAATTATTAATCCCTTCCTTCTAAGACAGTCTTTTTACTTATTATCCGCTCTTTTAATATCCTAACTATAGCATAATATAAGCGGCATTTTGCGGTGACTAATTAGGGTGTTCTACTCCTATTAAGCACACTTAATCAGTATTTAGTCCTACTAAAATGGGACTATCACTAAAATTGCGAGCTTTATATAATTCGCTAGCTACATAATAGCTTATAATTAAGTGAGAAGTTATAATAAGTTTAGTATTAGGTGAACCTAAATTATATATAGTTAAATTATGTGTGATTAAGTGCCTTAACACTAGCGTACTTTTCCAGAAAACTCGTTCTATATAAACATTTTCTTATGGCGCTAAGCCTCTGCCTATTTTAAAGGGTTCTTAGTTATTTTCTCGCTTTAGCGGAACTTATTCTAATTAGTATAACGTTAACTATATAGAGTCTTCTAGTAATAAAGGATTAATCTTATCTATAGAGCCTATAAATAGCCAGGTCAAAGGAGATTTAGTAGGTAAATAATGCAATCCTATTAAAGTTAAGATAATCTGCTTCTATAGCTTCTTTAGTGAAAATGTTTTTAAGAGATACTTTGCATAATAATCTTAGGGGTAGCTAGGATAAGCTCACCTTTAGGCCTTAATAGTTACTATTATCTCTATATCACAATAGAAAAACTTGGGGACTATATAAGTATAGCCAGGATATAGCGTCTTCTAGTGTAGTAGCCACTCTATTAATAATATTTATTAGCGGTTTAGTGAGAGACTTTATACATGCTCACTCAAATGAATTCTAAAGCTCTTTTAAGCTATTAAGGGTTATACTAGGATAGATAGAAGATTCTATATCTACTTCTATAAAGGAACCGCAGTTAAGATATTTTTAATTTAGTGTATAAGTTCTAATAATAGGGTAATAATGACAGACTTCCATAAGACTAGGAATTCGGGAAGCAGCTTTTAAAAGATAAAGATATAGCGAGAGTGAGGTACTTCTCTATATAAGCTATATAGTTATTAAAGTTTAGAAAACATTATAGTCTCTACGTTAAATATGACCTAGCTTCTAAAGCGAGGTATAATCACTTAGTTAAAAAATGCTGTAATATTATCTTATTATTTTGGCTATATAGTATCACTAGATACTTCATTAAGTAGTAAATTTTTTAAGTCCTTTTAATGTTATACTATAACTATAGCTTAGGTAGACTAAGATAAGGTCTCAGTTAATACTCTACTTATTTTACTTATGTCGCACTATATTCCACTTTTATAAATTAAATATGCGAGTAACATTAGCTTTCGAAAACAACTAATATTAGGTCTAACCGTTTAACTTTGCAAGCCATTTTGAAATATAAATAAGACTAATAAGAGCGAGAGATTTCCGTCTTTATACCACTTATTCATAGTAATTAACCAAATTAGAAGCCACTAGAAATGCTTTCTATATCGCGTTACTTTCCCTTCTCCCTAGTTAGCATTATAAAAAGTTAAGCTTAGTGCAGCACAGTAAGAATTGCATGAACTAGGGAATTAATTTGAAGTTTATATCCTATTAGGAAGGGAGAGCTAAAAGTTTACAGTGTAAATATTAGATCACGCTATAACCTGTTATCTAGTTAGGACTAATATATAGGTACTTATAATTAGGTATAGTCACAGAATAGAGGGGTAAGAAGGAAGTGTGAACAAGAGAGTGAGGGAGAAGAAGAGGGTATGTGTAAGGGAGAGAGTATATATATGTGTGAGGAAGAGGGTAAGGGTAAGGGTGTAAGTAAGAGAGGGTTTAAGAGAGATAGGCAGCGATAGAAAATTAGAAGAAAAATCGTGAAGTTAATAGATAGAGCACAAAAATGTCAATTTTTCTTCTAATTTTCTATCGCTATGGGATTTAGAGGACCATATTAGTTCCTTCGTATCCTAGGGAGTTCGTTCTCTGTCGCTCTATGAGTAGCACCTATAAGGATAGTGCATAGGATAGAAGTATTAGGCAGTTATAGTGAGCCTTAGAAGCCTTTATTTTGTTACTAAAATAAAGGCGTATTAACTAGGCCTATAAGAGATAGGCCTTTCTTTTTAACTCAGTCTATCTATAAGTTAGCTTAATATAAGAGTATAAGGTTAACTTATAAAGGTTAAGTCTCTAAGAGGCCATTCCTTGTCCAAAGGTATTAGGAACTAAAACGGGTTTCTACTTATTATACTAAGGATAACTATGTAGTATTAACACACTTATCATTTATATTATCTAGCTTAGGCTTAAAGACTTAGAGATAACAATATAGCTTATTCTCTTACTTATATGATTTTATATCTCGCGTATATAAATAAGAGAACGATAATATTTAGTCATTATGAAGAGAAGATATTAAGACATTTAAGGAAGGGTTTACGTAGGAAGGAGAAAAACGAAGGGAAGAAGTTAGGAAAAGAAAGGGAAGTAAGGGTAGAGGTAGAAGGAAAAAGAGTGTATATAAGAGAGTAAGTGAGAGAGTGAGAGAGAGTGAGTAAGAGAGTGAGAGAGTGAGAGAGAGTGAGTAAGAGAGTGAGAGAGTGAGAGAGAGTGAGTGAGAGTGAGTAAGAGAGAGTGAGTAAGTGAGAGAGTAAGAGAGAGTGAGTGAGAGAGTGAGAGAGAGTGAGAGAGAGTGAGAGAGAGTGAGTGAGAGAGTGAGAGAGAGGGAAGAAGATAAGAAGAGCATTAAGGGTAGAGAGGGAAGATACGGGCAAGACTTACAAAAAGTTTCTGCACCCCTAGGGGTGCGGAAACTTTTATCAACTTTTTCTGCATTTTTGCCGTTTTGGGATGCTGAGGCTTTCTTGCACAATAACTGCAGCCTTTTGTCGCTTTTTAAGCGCGCTCCTACCCAGGAAGAACATAGTGAGGGTCCTAAAAATGCCCAGGACGACAGATAGAAGTAGCAACAAAGTGATACTTAATTTCACGTCGTTATTTCGACCTAGGAACTAAGAATTTTGACTGCTTATCCTGTTTAAGGGCGAGTCTTGGGCTTAGTTAGTTATCTTGCTGAAGAGCAAAGGTCAACGGGAAATCAAAAATTATTGATTTTACCTCCTATTTTGCACCGGAAACTGGCCGCCTCAGGGCGTTTCCGCTTGAGCAGACAGAATAGGGTTATGTAGCTTTGGTATGTCCATCGTTTGGTCTCGTTTAGCTGCGTCCTCTGGAGACTTTATAACGGCAATAAAGCTTATCTTCTTGGTTACGTAGCATGAGTTCTTATGTAGACAAATAGAAGTGACGTTTAGTGATTGTGAAGGAATGAGAAGGGAGGCATTAAAGGGAGAACGGGGGTAGAGGAGGGAAGGAAGGGAGCAAGGAAAGGTAGAGACAGGGAGAGGCAGGTAGGAAGAGAGAAATAGTAGAGGAAAGAAGAAAAGGGTTAAGGAGAGAGGAGAGAAGGAAGGGAGGAAGGGAGGGAGAAAGGGAAGAGGGGTTTGATCGGAGAGACAGGATGAAAATGGTAGATAGAGTGAAGTCCACATGCTCTCACACTGACCGTCCTCTGACTGTGATCTCGCACAGTACAGTACAGGATAATCACGTCCTCTCTTCCTAGAGTGGTCTCACTATTCTTGAAATTTGCACTAAAAGGGAATAAGCATTACTGTACTGTAGAAATCGTTGATCGGCCAAAAGCTAGAATGGCTGGGTCATGCTGTTCTCCTGGTCTTAATTCCAAATACTGTAGCAGCCGGCCATTCGAAAGTGAGTCATTTTTGCAAAGTCAATTCTCTTAGACTCAGGCTCACCTGGAGGGCAAGGTTCAACTCAAAGAGATGTCTCCCCGAAGGAGACACACAAATCCAAAATGCACCAAGGATCTAACCGTCGCAGGGTGATTTCTACTCCTCAAACGGGGTAGGATTGGAAGATTTGGCATGGTTATTACTCATCTCGTCTAGCTGTGTCTTTTGGTATTCGGTAGAGAAACATGGCCATGCCTGGTCACGTCGCTCGACTCGTGTGCTGTGGACGAACACAAGTGAAAAAGAGCTAGGAAGCATAGGCAAGTGAGAGAGAGGGGAGAAGGAGGGAGGGAGAAAGGAAGAGTGCTATGACTGAGGGAAGGGGACAGGACAGGACAGGACAGGACAGGACAGGACAG